>NW_027107582.1:123937-125665 GCF_000696795.3 Halyomorpha halys | reverse complement strand
CTCTAGAAATGTTATTGGAGTTTTATCAGTGGGTAGATTCTCCACATGTTTTTATTATGTTACTATGTCACCTACAGCAAATTTACTTGTTGTATATATGTGTATACAGTTGTAAATATCAATAAATAAATTATTAAAAAAAAAAAAAATTTCAAGGAAAGTTTGGTAAATTAATTGGATTAAATTTGAAACAAAATTTGAGTCATGTTGAAAAACTGCACAATCCAGGCTTAAGAATGCATTTGAACAGTTATAAAAGTTTTAGAATTAAAAATAATTACATAAATTATTACAATAGGGGAGCTTTGAATCAACACAAATGAAAACAAATAAAATAATAATTTAAGTTGTAAATAAATAAAATTAACATAGGAAAATATATTAGAACACAATTTTACTAACAGTCTTATTTTACACAAATAATATATTCAATTTTTTAAAATAATTTTGTAGTATTTGAATCCATAAAACCGCAGAAAGTGATTTATAAACGAAGTTCAAACAGAGGGATTGATTAATAATATAAATAATATATTATATAATTATTGCAACAAATCTTAAGTATATTTGATATTACCTCTATGAATATTTGGTTACAATTTTTTTAAAAGTATTTTTCATTACTTATTTTGTGAGCCCAATTTATCAAGTTTTTTACAATGTTTACTTTTTGTGTATATGAATTGTTCGATAGACAATTCGAATTTCTACGGGTTGTTATTTGTTTTGTGGACCATTTTGTTTCCATATTTTTTCATACATGTCCAAATATCTTTAACTATTGTTTATGGATTTTTACAATGTGAAATTTAATCTGTCGTCCTGGTTGTTCAGTATGAAATCATCATAGTTTTTGATCAGTATTGGCTTGTAGGTTGATTCTTCTTGTCTAAAATAAAAAGACACACCTTCTAATTCAAAAATTTATTTCTAGAATCACATAATTTAAAAATGAATGGAATATGGTCCGGGTGCGGTAAAAAAAAACTCAAATAGTAAATAATTATACTATTTTATTGAGCCAACGTTTCGCCCCACGTTGCAGGGCTTAAAAAGATACAAACACTATAGTTACAAAAAGGAAAAAAGAAAAAACATAAGTGTTAAATAACAGGGGTATAAAATGAAAAGTAAGATATAATAAGCAAAAATTAATGGTTGTAAATAGTAAATAAAAAGGGTAATAGTAACAGATATATAAGAGAAGAGATATTAAAGAAAGTACAAATAAAGAGATGAAAAAAAAAAAAAAAATACAAATCAAATGATGAGACAGAATGCACACCTGTTTTGACGGCAGTCACAAACAAAGTGACGGTTTGTATTGGGAGGAGTGGGGATGGCAGTTGTGCCACAATAACGAAAATAATTCGTAAAGTAAACATAGTAAAAAAGTATTTAAATTAGGTGATAATTTAAAAATATATTTATATATACATTTGCTCCACTGAAACAAAAAAAAATGAACAGAGAGTGGCCCCTCGCAATTCACGAAAATAATATGCATATGCTAAGTAACACTAGCGCTCCATCCAATCCATCCATCCAAATAACCACAGATTCCTGGGGATGATATTTGACCGAAAACTAAATTGGGTAATGCACCTCTCAACATTACAATTCAATGCAATAAAAAAATTAAATATATTACGGTTTCTTAGCGGCATCTCTTGGGGCTCAGACAGACACACACTTATCAAACTATACCAGACTCTGATATGCTCGAAG
>NW_027107582.1:113877-122562 GCF_000696795.3 Halyomorpha halys | reverse complement strand
TGAAATAGAATTATAGAAATAAAATATAAAGCACGAAACATGGGCGTTGATGACCTCAGGGTTTTACGCCCTTAAGCCCCAGACAACAACAACAACTAGCGCTCCATGTGGCCAAGATAAAAAAAAGACATTTGCTTAGCCGTGGCCTAAAGAAAACGTAAAGAGCGCCGTTTTTACGTCTGTGAACCATTCAAAAGTCATCTTAGTTACCCTTAATTCAATTACCATGCAAGAATAACTCAGAGAGGCGGCTGCCACAGAGTGAGAATTCTGTAACCAGATCTCCCCGCTAAAACCATCCCAATTATACTTTTAGTTCTACCTGGACTACATAAGAATATATTTGAGATACTAATTTACTCTTGTATAATTAATAGACCATCGTACAAGAGAATGTTGACTTATCGGTCGGAACATTAGTAACAGACATGCTATACAGATCTGGTGATGATGAATTTCGGTTAGACACCATCTGCGAAGAAGGAAAGACTGGGCGGTGTTAAATGAAGAGGAAATTGTGACTGGTTGTAAATAGCCATAGCCGGAGAGAAATAGCTTCTGATTACCGCCATCTATCGACTGAGCCAGGGGGGGGGATGGGGCGCCGTTTTGTCTAGACCATATTCTTGGGCGGGGGGGGGCCTAATCTACGTGTCGTAAAAGCGAGACAACATCGGCATAAAGATGGACCTGGTAATAAAGTCATCGGAATGACTCAGGCAACATAACCACCAATTAGCAAACAACAGCATGATCAAGATATTAAAGAATATTTGTCATCAAATCTATAGCTAATAAGTTTACTTAATTATTAATTGCCCAGAGTAAAAAAAAGTTATAAATAACCACAAAGTCGAAAAAATGATAAAGATCACATAATAAGTTTTCTCTGGCGTTATATTAAAGATACAATAAAATGTCTGAAATCGAAAACCCAGAGTTGTTAATAAGCTGTTACTCATAATAAATATTGTTCAAAGTGATTACCTTGAGAATTAAGATAGGCCTCTTTCGTCCACAGCAGCATTGGCTAAATAGTTAGTCATTTTCGAGAAAGTCGAAAAAGTGTTAAAAATCGATTCTATCGATTGCGATCAGTCGATTAAGTTCTGTCACATCCAATACGTACAATCGCCTTAAATATATAATTTCAGTTTCGTAACACTTTTAGTTTTTAGCCAAGCAAGCATTTTTCTGATTAAAAAAAATCATTGATTATTTTTTTTTTTTCAAATAAACAAAATTGAAGGCACTTTAAAGATTTTTTCTTTAATTATTTCTTTAATGTAATTTACAACTGTACAAAATAATACAATAGGTAAATATGTAGTATGTTTCATATACATTTGAAAATCTTGGGAAGGAACCACCCATTGATGGTACTTCAAACATTAATTTAAATTAGAAGGTCTCGTGGCCATCTGATGGTTTTGTGGAGCCCCAGAGCTCAATTCCATATGTCCAAATTGGTCTGATTATTGTAGTGTATACTAATTTTTTGTAGTGAATGGGAAGTTTAGAGCTTTTGTCAAGTAAGTGTTGTAGCAATCGGAATCTACGAGCAGTTTCTTGTCGTTTCAGTCTTGTGTGCGGATTCCAAGTAAGTCTCTTGTCAAGATGGAGTCCTAAGTATCGAATCTGTTCAACAGGCATTAGTGGTGTATTTAGAAAGGATACTGTAAGACAGGAGGGCAGAGGTTTACGACGGAGAGTAAAGGTGATCTGAACATAACAGAATTTAATTAGCGATTTGCACATTCAATTACAAATACTAAAAAATTATTGAGTAGTGTCGCCAATAAAAATATATCCTCATCAAGAGACAAACTAAATCTATCATCCTACAAATTTGAACTAAATCCGTGACCGCAAGACCTGCACTTTCCTCGTAAGAATGGAATTCGAAATTGTGTATTTTCGTTTGTAATACTTTATCTTATTATATATTCCAATTTTCGGTAAATGAAAGTAATAATAAGCAGTTGGTCGGTTGAATTATAAAATATTTTATTATACATCAAGGATTTGCGAAAATTGTGTACGTAATGGATGAAAACGGAGTGTTTCAGCACACAAAAAAACATGAAGATAAATCAAAATTATTCCGTTTAATCGGAAGATTTGAAACAAGGGAGGGCACCCATTCTATAACTATAAGGCTAATAGCAAGTAGTAACACCAGCGCCCCATGTAGACAAGATAAATAAAAGACACTCGCTAGCAAGCTATGGCCGAAAGCAAAGAAGAGCATTTTTTTCTATCTAATTTTCTTCCTGTCTACAATGAAGATTACGATGGAAGAGAAACGGCCTCTCGACTGGTGGAGAGTGGAGTAACAGTGGGAGAAGAGAAAACAAGAATGGAGAGGATGCCGCCTTCATCCTCGTAAGATCCACCTGAGTAAGTGCACTCTGTTTCATTTTTTTTTTTTAATACTTTTTATTTATTGATAGATATTACAATCTGCCACACCAGTTAAAGCAATAGGTAATAGTGATGAATGATCACATTCATACTAAAATAAAATAAGAATAAAAATAAATAAATGTATGAAAAAAAAAATCTCTCTTAAAATACATACAAACAGAAGGATAATCAAAATATGTGTATGAAAAAAAAATAACATAATGATAAAATAATAAATCTCTAGTCACATTTACATTCTTATATACAATATTTACACAATCGACCTCAGGCCATTCTATCCCCCATGTGTGTGGGGTAGAGCAGAGCTCACAAGATCCCAGCGCATCCCTCTCACCGCATAACTGTGTAGTGAGCCAGTGGAGGCTGAGCAAGTGCGCTAAAGCCACAAACACTCAACTTGAGTGAAGAATCTGACCATTGCCAGAACTCTAATTGTCCATTTTTTATTTCACAATAAGTCTCTTGGCCACTGCCGTTTCAACCTTCTTGGTGGGCTGCAGGAATGGGTGGAATTAGATAAGGTTTGAACCAAAGGATTAGGGTGGTTGGAAAGGTTTATATAGGATTTTGAGAATTTGGTTGGTATGAGGTCAAGGAGAATGTGGTGGGATATGTAGGTCATGGTCTAGTGTTTTGTTGGAAACGTTTCATTTCTAACCTGATCTACCTGCTCAAAAAAATCATAAAGTTAAAATTCGTGTGTGTTCCTTTTGGCTAACCCTTCATAACCTGTAATAGCCATAGATTTAGTATTTAGTATTTCTCGGTTTTTGAACAAACTTATAAATTGTAAATAAATTAATCTTTGTTTAATCTCAAGTCCTTTCATCAAATTACAGTCCACTCATTAACACAAGCATCCTTCTTAAGTGAAGTAGTATCTGGCATATAGTTGAAGGTGCACTTCATAAAACATTTATTAAATTAAATTTACAAACGTTTCTTTTTGTTGACCTGTGCTATTAAAGAGAAACGTTATCAATATCCAACATATAAGTTTAATGCGAATTAACACAAATCCTTGGTCGTTAAAACATTGGCCAATCAGTGAAAAATCACTTATAAATGAACTCATGAAGACATTGAATTTTAAAGTAGATTTAACACAGTTAAAGGAGTTTCAATTTGATAGTAAATGCAAGGAGTGTACCGATCTCCATTATAGTCCTGAGGAACCGCAATGCCAGGGGAATTCTTAATTAAAACTATTAACCGTTTAATATTCTCGACGTTAAGGAGACTTTGCGGGGGGAAGGAAAAACTGTATTCACCTGGATACTGCAACAGCCGGAGCTCAATAAAGTCGGCCAATGTCTTCAGTCTACATAATATGCTTGGGAAATTATGAGTAATTTAATTTAATAATTAAAACGAATAAATGTTCAAATAAAGTCTTTGATGAGGGTAATGAAATATTTTAATTAAATACTGGAAATGGATAAAAGTACAAATGAAGGCATAGTTTAATAGAAATATTACGGCCGTTGTAGCCGAGGGAGTTGAGGTGTCACCGTAGCAACCTCAAAAATGCATCGGCTTCGCACAGTTGTGGGAAACCGCCATTTGCCAGAAACCTCAAAGGTGCTTCAGTGATTTTTATGAATTCAAATGTTAATCAAGGCTTTCAGGTTTAAAAATATTTTTTTTAATCATTTATTTATTGTTATATACAACTGTATAACACATATACAACAAGTAAATTTGCTGTAGGTGACAAAGTGACATGACACAAACATGTGGAGATCTCGAGGCCATCTTCTTTTAGGCGTCTGAATAAATCTATAAAACTTAATACTTACTTCAATATGTTCACTTTTATGGGAAAATAGTCTAGACATAAAGGTCAATAAGCTTATTTTTTGTTGGTGCATCAAAAATTTGTAAACATTTTTCTAGTAATTGGAAGTGGCCCTAGAAATTTAGAAAAAAATATTTTAAGAAAAAAACCTATTCTTGAAAAACTACAATATTTACACTAACTTTCGTTGGTATTGACTTAGGCGAAATATTTTATGTTGGATATTTTAGAATAAAATAACGACAACAAGTAAAAATTCTATTTCATCCAATGCCACAGTAACGTTTGTAAGCTTAGGTTTTAGGCTCATAAATATTATGGAAAAACCAATTACGGTAAATTCGTTTACAGGTATTTGAGTGTAAAAACCCTCACTTATTAACATGATTAGACACATTTCATGTTGGAGTGTTTTCTCACACTTTCCATTATTGTGTGCCGGTTCAATCCCCGACCTAGGTATACATTTTTTTTCTTAACTTTTATATATTACAAGATTGAAAGTTTTTATTAATATGTAACGCATGTTTCTTGAGTATTTATTTATGCGGAGACCAATAGAAACAAAAACCTTACGTTATAATTTATTATTGATGAAAACCCACTTCTTTCCATTATTAATTATAATTTTTTTTTTTTAGTTTTCGCTATTAACTCTAAATCTAAAGGTTTTTTTGAGAAAGCATCCAAAAAAAAATGACACAGTGCGTCGTTAGTACAGACGTTGAATATTCAAAAAGATAGTTTTCATAAAAAAAGAAAAAAAAAATTGTTAATAAAGAATTCTATATGTTTTGGCATGCTGAACCCGAATTTGGGGTTTTCCATCTCGCTGTATTACAACAAAATAGAAAAATTATTTTTTGTTGTTTAGCTCTAACTAGTCTTGTCTGACATAAGGAGGAAGAGTGGCTATCCTACAAGTTAACATTCTATTTAAATCAGGCTGGAAGGGTCAAGTTTTCATTGCATTGGACCACCAGGAAATAAAAATCCCGCCCAGGCTGAAATCGAATACTTCAATTGGTTCATTTAAAACGTAAAATGCAAGTGAAAATTTTCAATTCTGAGTACATAATTTTTTTCATTTCTCCTAAGAATACAAACCTTCTCTACAATCCATAGAAATAAGGAATCAAAAATATTTATCGGCATTAAACAAATATAAATATAACACATATTGTTAAATGACATAGGACATACAAATATTACCTCACGAACTATATAAGTTTTCCCTAACAGATAGTCCGCTTGGAGAAAATTTACGAGGAGCTAAGTGAACATAGAACAAGACGACAAGTATAGCAAGGATTTATACTCACGAGGCAGGAAACAGACCCTTGTAGGGATACGCGATGCACGCGATATAGCGGCTTGTACACATCCTTTACGCTGTTAATTATTTTCTTGTCATTGCAAGTGAAATATAGTTCAGTGAATTAAATAGTTTCTCAAGACCTGTTTATCAGTAAATAAATAAAATAGTTTATATTTATAAAATTAGGAGTTAAGGATCGACGGTCCAGACAGAACTCACTGAATTAAATAACTATAGTATATAATTTTGGGTCACTTTGTATAGGCCAATTAATTAAATTTTCCTACTGTATATCAAATGGTTAGAAATACCTTAAAAATGGCGAATAGTATACTGCGTTGAAGGTGAAGGATAAGGTATTCAACGTAAAGTTTATAGCAGGCTTATGCAAAACGTATTCCAAATAATATTTTTAAAATAAACTGTCAACAAAAAAATTATTTTTAAATTAATTTATTTCATAATTTTACTCGAATTTTCATTTATTGATAGACATTTACATAAAAATATATTTATTAAACTGATGCCAGATTATAATAATATGATACAGGCTTATGATACTACCCATTTAGTACAAGAGCCCTAGAGGATAAAAAAGACTTATTATTATAATAATTATTAAGAATTATTATTTTTATCTTAATTTTTTTTTATCTATAACGTTGTACATAGTTAGAAGTGTCTTTTGTACGAGCATGTAAGGCTCACCAGGCCGATCTGGGATAAAATACATTTAAAATTACACAAGACATCACTAAAAAGATTTATCCACAAACGTGAAATTTTACAAAATTATTTTTATTTTTTAATCTAGTGTATTTATTGTTTATTTCTTCATCGTTTATAATTTATGTTTATTAAATTTATTAGATTGGTAATTACTTTTTATTTTAATTTTAAATTTTGTTCAACAGTGCTAACAACATACGCAGATGACACATGTATACATTCTGTAAACAACGACCTAACTAATGCATCACAAACACTACAGACACACATAACATCTATTGAAGAATGGTGTAAAAACTGGAGAATCGAAATAAATCCTGAAAAATCCCACCAGATCACCTTTACTCTACGTCGTAAACCTCTGCCCTCCTGTCCTACAGTATCCTTTCTAGATACACCACTAACGCCTGTTGAACAGATTCGATACTTAGGACTCCATCTTGACAAGAGACTTACTTGGAATCCACACACAAGACTGAAACGACAAGAAACTGCTCGTAGATTCCGAATGCTACAACACTTACTTGACAAACGCTCTAAACTTCCCATTCATTACAAAAAATTAGTATACACTACAATAATCAGACCAATTTGGACATATGGAATTGAGCTCTGGGGCTCCACCAAACCATCAAATTCTTCCCGCATCCAATCGTTACAATCCAAAATCCTTGATGCTCCTTATTACGTCACAAATAAACTCATTCATAAAGACCTTAACATCACATTCGTTGCAGAGTTGACCCAAAACAGATATGCGTCTTTTTATTCCAAACTCCTTAACCATCCTAACAATAGGATAATAATTAAAAAATATTATATGTATAATTAATACAATAAATAAATAATTAAAAAAAAATTATTTTTTAATCTAGTGTATTTATTGTTTATTTCTTCATCATTTATAATTTATGTTTATTAAATTTATTAGATTGGTAATTACTTTTTATTTTAATTTTAAATTTTATTAATATTTAAAAATATTTCTCTCGACAAGATGGATTCAATGTCATTTAAACGAGGAAATAGAAAAAGCTAAACATTGTCTAAACAGAAAGGAAATACAAGGACTTGAAACAAAAAAAAAGATGTGGGATGAAGGATATGATGTGTCAGTCGGAAAATAGATGTGAGGGGTTGACTGATGTTACCAATACTCCCAGCTCTACAATACTCGCTCAATTTAGACCATTCATGTTGCAAGATATATTCCACTCTTATATTCTGTCTCGGCTCTCTATTGCCTATAGGATCCCATAGTTTTTTAAAAATGCAATTAAAAAACCAAAGCTGTAACAAAAGTTACTGAATTATACAATCTAAATAAATTAAAAAGATGTAACTTGTAAACTAACTACAAAAAAACGATCAATTACTTATCAATTCACACTGTCTTCAGATTGCAATTGATATCTTGCAAAATTACAATAATGGTATGAGTGGCAAGATTGAGACCTGTACCCATTGCTACCTCCTTCTGATTCTAATTGATTACATTAGCAGAGGGGATCCCTCATCCAGCTCCTTTTTAATCTTTGGTACGTGTTGTCTGAATGTTCGAGGTAGCCATATCTTGTACTAGTCAAGTGGTTGAGTTTGTCATGTAATGTTTTACTATATACTTGTAAATTATGCGTAAAGGACCGTCTGTAGCTCAGGGAGTTGAGGCGTAGGTCTTTGGATTCTGGGAACTGCAGCGGCGCCGGTTCGAATCTGGCGAAGGAGGGTCAAGTTTTATGTTTGTGCTGGTTCTGTGAAATGAAAACTTGATTCCCTACGATAGTTTTATAATAGGGGAGTGCCCTGCAGATAACCTTCCTGTATGTCAGAAATGATCAGGAAAATGGTCCTTATAAAAAAAGTAGGCATGTATGCCACCACGTTCTCCACACGAAATAATTTAAGAATTAAGAAAATTAATAAAATATAGTTATATTATATTAAAAAATACAATTTTGTATTTTTTAATATAATATAACTATACTCCGACCTATCTGGACTTACAGACTTGAACATTGGGGAACAGCTAAACCGTCGAACATCAAACGTATCCAATCCTTTCAATCCAAAATCCTTAGAACCATAGTTAATGCACCCTATTACGTTTTCAACAGAACACTACACAATGACCTACATATCCTTTTTGTTCTTGACCTCATACCAACCAAATTCCCAAAATTCTTGCTACTAGTGATGCGGCGAGAGGGATCTTTTGAGCTCTGCTCTACCCCTCACACCTGGGGGATAGAGTGGGCTCAGGGATCCTCAGGTCGATTGTATAAATATTGTATATTAGAGTGTAAATGTGACTAGAGACTATATTATTTTATCATTATGTTATTTTATTTATTTTTCATACAGATAGTTTGATTATGTTCATTTTGTTTATTCTTCTGTTTGTATATATTTTAAG
>NW_027107582.1:107506-113827 GCF_000696795.3 Halyomorpha halys | reverse complement strand
TATTTTATCATTATGTTATTTTATTTATTTTTCATACAGATAGTTTGATTATGTTCATTTTGTTTATTCTTCTGTTTGTATATATTTTAAGAGAGTTTTTTTTATTTTAGTAGTGTGAGATCATTCATCACTATTACCTATTGCCCACAACTGTGTGGCAGATTGTAATATCTATCAATAAATAAAAAGTTTTTGAGCATAAAAAATAAAATAAAAAATAATATAAGGGAATATTTCTAATCATATCTATACTAAAATATGCAAGCTTCTATCATAGCGGTAGTTATTATTAAGTAATATATATAAATAAAAAAAAATAAGAGAGAAAAAAGAAAAAAAATCTATATATTTTTACTAAATAACGTTAAGTGACATTAATTGGTGTGATAAATATGTAAATAAATCAAATTAGTCATATAAGTGGGCTGTTATCGTTAAATAAAGTTGCAGATTTTTGTGAAAGATTTTTTATGAAAGAGGTTTTGATAAAAGATTTTTTTAATCCCAAAACCATATTGAGAATTTTAAAAATAACGTGTTATGGTTCCTGAGATAGATAATTCACAATAACTCTCTGACGACCTTCAATACAGTTTAAAATCCCATTAATTTCAGATGAAATGCGACAAATTTAATACGGTTCTAATTAATAATAAAAGATTTTGCCCTTTGTTTTTATTTTCTTTTAGATAATATTTTAGATTAACGTGACGTCACACCCCTCTTGTACTATTAAGGATCGGACTGAGGATCGGCACTCAATTATAGAACCAATTTCACGGAGATAGAGAAATTTCCCTCACACCTCATATTCATGAGATAAAGGGAGATCCACTTTCGAGATTCTTCTCCCACGAGAGGGAATGATTTCTTCCGAAGGGATGAGAAGGAGGTAAGAAGAATAAGAAGAAAAGAGGATTAGGAATAGCAGGGGTTATAGAGGACGGCCTCAAAGGGAGATATATCAAAGAGGGAGTCTCGCGGTGCCTGGACCTAACTGAAGGAGACAAATCGGCCCAATCCTTCGGCGAATGCAATATCGGAGACAATGTGAGCGGAATAATACTTTCTCCAGTCTGTATTGCATTATTTATGTTTCTCAGCGGCGCCCCCCATTTATTGTTTTAGGTCCCGATTCGAGGGGGGTACCCTCCACAGTCCCAAACTGTCAAACAAGGCGTTTGGAGAGAGATATCGTCCGGGTACTCCTCTGAATAAATTACTCATAACAGGCCTACAACCTATTTGGCTAGTCTATTTTTTTAAATTTTGTTTCAGATCATTCTATTCAGTACATGAAGAAATGTTTCATATAAACACATACACATTTCTAGAAGGTCAATGATTAACCGTGTTTAATAATAAAAGGAAGGTGGTCCAAAAATGTCCAGGGTGCGATAAAAAAATAAACTCAAATGTACATAAAACTATTTTATTTGAGCCAATGTTTCGCCTGACATAGCAGGGCTCATCAGGGCTAAAAAAGATACAAACACTTAAATGAGGTAAAAAAAAGTAATGGAAGATTATTCATTGACCGTGTGTATAGATGAATGGAATATGGTCCGGGTACGGTAAAAAAAAACTCAAATAGTAAATAATTATACTATTTTATTAAGCCAACGTTTTTGGGGATGGCATAACTGCCATCCCCACTCCTCCCAATACGAACTGTCACTTTGTCTTTGACTGCCGTCAAAACAGGTATGCATTCTGTCTCATCATTTGATTTGTATTTTTTTTTTTCATCTCTTTATTTGTACTTTCTTTAATATTTCTTCTCTTATCTATCTGTTACTATTACCCTTTTCATTTACTATTTACAACCTTTAAATTTTTCTTATTATATCTTACTTTTCATTTTATACCCCTGTTATTTAACCCTTATGTTTTTTCTTTTTTCCTTTTTGTAACTATAGTGTTGGTAACTTTTTTAGCCCTGACGAAGCCCTGCAACGTGGGGCGAAACGTTGGCTCAATAAAATAGTATAATTATTTACCCGTTATACTTCTACATTAAAAAGTATTTACGAGTCCATTCATATTAATTAATTTATTTATTTTATAATTGGAGAAGTTTGTCGAGGGGTGCGGGGTTATGGCGTAGAAGGTAGGCCTGCAACTCATGACAACAAGAAGTTGCAGGCCTACCTTCTACGCCATAACCCCTGATGAAGACCTGAAACTCAGGTCAAAACGTCGGCATAAAATAAAGAAATATGGTTTTGTTTATTTATGTTGTTCTTTGCTGACCGCACCCCCCGACAAACTTCTCCAATCATTAATCTATGGTCAACTATCTACACCTCATTATTTATTTTATAGATCAGTGGGTCCCAAACTTTTTTTGCCACGGCAGTGAATTATGACATAACAGTGTCTATGAAATATTTACACCATGGTAGTGGATAACACATTCACAGCATTAACGGAAATAGTACATGTACAGTCAAGGCGTATACATTTAACAGTGTATATTGTGTAAGACAGTTACTTCAATATTAACTATCACACCAGAGCTATTGTGACAATATGATGATGACCGTAACTGGTTTAAAATTTTTTAAATTGGTAGATTATTGAGAATGACCGGAATGTCTGAAACGTATGAGTGTTAAAATAATAAAGAAGTGTTGAAACTATATAGGTATTTTTGCTATAACTAATAAACAAATTTGTCTCAACATAAATTTTCATAATATATAAAAAATAACTTTTTTATATAAAATTCACCCGACTGAATTATTACCATCGCATATAGTCGTCATCCAGTACTTTAATTCCTTTTCCAGAGTAGACTCTACTTCAATATACCGAACGACCTATCGAACTCAGCAATGGCCCATACCGTACGTTAGCGAAGCCAACACAAACATAATCCCGAATATGGAACAAGGGTGTTAATGCAATTGTAAAGTGGTGTGGAGGCCACAACACGAGCATTACCGATGCCATAATCTACATCGCTGGAGGTCGTTCCATGCCTCTCTCAAACATATACCACGAGGGGGACTAAAGTTTTTTTTCCAGGGAGTGGCAAGCATAATTTCTTCCAGTGCTCCACAATATAATATAACTGTTTTATAACAGTGCTTTAGCTAATATATTTTTAACACTTTGCACTCCGATAAGTCTAGCACATCACTCGGTTGTCTCGTCTGAGGGGACATGAAAGTTTGTTTTTGTTTAGTAGCGCCAAACATCATTGGTCACCAACGCCATTTATATTTTATTTAATTTTGCTTACCTTTGGTTAATTTTATTTACCACTAATGCCTGTTGAACAGATTCGATTCTTAGGACTCCATCTTGACAAGAGACTTATTTGGAATCCACACACAAGACTGAAACGACAAGAAACTGCTCGTAGATTCCGATTGCTACAACACTTACTTGACAAACGCTCTAAACTTCCCATTCACTACAAAAAATTAGTTTACACTACGATAATCAGACCAATTTGGACATATGGAATTGAGCTCTGGGGCTCCACCAAACCATCAAATTCTTCTCGCATCAAATCGTTACAATCCAAAATTCTACGAAAAATACTTGATCCTTCTTATTACGTCACAAATAAACTCCTTCACAAAGACCTTAACATCCCATTCGTTGCATATTTGCCCCAAAACATTTTCATTCCAAACTCCTTAACCATCCTAACTTATTAATTTTTAATCTTTCATCCTTAACAATCCCTGATAATCCTCCGAGGTGTTTGAAAAGAAGATGGCCACGGGACCTTCTAATTTAAATTAATGTTTGAAGTATCACCAATGGGTGGTTCCTTCCTAAGATTTTCAAGTGTATATGAAACATACTACATATTTACCTATTGTATTATTTTGTACAGTTGTAAATTACATTAAATAAATAATTTGAAAAAAAAAGATAGGAGTGAGTGAGCTTCGTGTGACCTATTCTCAGCCTGGTCAGTACAACCTCCTCTCTACTTGGACATGAATGTTTATAAGTGATTACAGAGAATAAACTTATCCTATTACGATTTTTAAAGAAATGCATGTTTTCCTGTAGTTTTATATTAAAATGGCACAAAAAACAGATAAAAATATGCAATATTCATAATAAATAAATCAACAGGTTTTACGTTGAAAGAAAAGGTGCGAAGACATTACACTCTAATCTGTTGAGCAATATGATGAATTAGCGGATAAAGGTACACGAATATTGTTCAATGATAATGGGAAAATGTATATGATAATAAAGAAATTCTAAAACAGACTGACTTTACCCCAAGTCACAAAATGTTTTGTTAATATTTTTTTCTACAGGCAAAAAAGTTATATTATTTCGAAAGCAAAGAAAATCATATCGTAGGTATTAATTTTTCTACCGTCAGATACGTAGTGAAGAGATTTGAAGAAAGAGGCGCAACTGAAAATAACCGCAGCAAAGGACGTCCAAAGAAAGAAAATGAGAGGATGAAAATAAAAATGGAGGCGATAAAAAATCCTGGAGTTAGTGCATGTGTCCTAGTTAATATGGTCGAATCGACTTCTGGGGTCTGTGTGAGTACTACAACAATTAGAAATATTTTAAATTATGAAGGAAAAAAACCTTATATCAATGAAACCAGTTGCAAAAAAAGGCTCATATATTATAACCGCAAATTTTGATCATGTTATGCAAATTTATCGTTTATACTTGCCAACGCTCAGCGGAGAGGGGGAGAGTTAAAGGAAAATAATAAAAAAAAAAAAAAAGTATAATCGCCAAAAGGGAAAGACAAAACAATAAGGATAAATTTCTCCTTAGGCGCCACGTTATTTTTTCCTTGGAACTAACGGAAACCCCGAAACCATATGCCCACAATATATCCTTATATAAATAATAATCGAATTATAACCACTGGCGAATACCTTTACATGTAGATAACAGAAAACCTAGGGGTGTTTCCTTCCACCTGTTGAATTATCGAAATATTAAGTAAACATAACATAAAAGACATAGTTAAAATTAACAAGTTGAAAGTAGTGTACATGCATAAGAATGAACAAAAGAACTATAGGTACAAAAGTATAATGATAAGAAGAAATATACGTACACAGAACGAAAAAGGAAAGAATAGAATTCATATCAATTAATAAAACAATGAGAACTTATAGGTTGACTTAACTTTAGCTTAAATGATTAACCTTATCAATTATTATTTACATTACTGCACAAAGGAATATAGATAGAAATTTAGTTGGAACCCCAGGTGGTCTTTGCCTGTACTACTGTCAGAACACAAGGTTGTCCGATATTTCCTTTCCGGTCACCATATCACCAGAATTATAGAGATATAATCTCTAACGATGTAATGCCACAACTCTCCTATCCAGGACGTGCTGAAGATTCCCCTTCACAAAACCAATGCCCACTCGTCTAAACATCTCGCTCGTGTTTTTGTTTTTCCCCATAATCCCTTTTGTCTACGCAGATATCGCCAGTGTTTTTATCTTACCATGGCAATCGTAACAATATGCAAGGGATTACATCTTCAAGCCCGAAAGGTTTTGAAAAAATTTATTATTCTCTGATGAAAGTAAATTTAATTTGTTTGGATCTTACGGCAGAAAAAAAAAGTGAAGAATTCAGGAAGCAAAACGTCTCAGTTACTGTAAAACATGGAGGTGGGAGTGTAATGGTTTCGCATATTGCATATATAGGCAAGTGAAAGAAGGAACACTAAATTACTAGGTACAATATCTCATCTTTAAAATGATAGGGCCAACCTATGAGCTCATTAAAAGTAATTTTAAAGTTATAATGCCATAAAAAAAAAGGAAAAGAAGGAGAATACAAGTTAGGAAGGAGAAAGGAAGTCGAAGAGGAAGAATTATGCGGTGGGGAGTAACCTGAATGTAGTAAGAGAGGCAACTCGCTACTGAGCCTTTGAATATAGTCACAGCGATAAATCCTAAGAGTTGGTCCCTTAGTTGCTCCAACAAGTAAAAAAGCTCATATATAAACAAAGCACTCCGGAACACCAAGTCCAAGTCCCGAGCAGGAATACGATAAAGTCCTCTCGGAATTGAAAAAGTTTCTTCGTTTTGCCTAGCCTCGCCTCTTCCGGGCTTCTGGAGGATCAGTCTACCTGGGCTATCATTGTATTTCAACTTACTATGCCTGGATACTAAAGGTTTGCGTTTTTTACTAAAACTAAAACTACGATGGTAAGATTCGTTTAGTTCGTCCAAAATGTTTTTTGTTATTTTTTAATTATTTATTTAATGTAATTTACAACTGTACAAAATAATACAATAGGTAAATATGTAGTATGTTTCATATACACTTGAAAATCTTGGGAAGGAACCA
>NW_027107582.1:61662-107021 GCF_000696795.3 Halyomorpha halys | reverse complement strand
ATGCCGATGACACGTGTCTATTGTCAGTGAACAATGATCCTTACATTGTATCCCAAACCCTCCAATCCCACATCACCACCCTTGAAGAATGGTGCCATAACTAGAGGATTAAAATTAATTCCAATAGTCCCACCAAATCACATTTATCCTTCGTCGTAAACCCATAACTTCTTGCCCTACAGTATCCTTTAATAATACCCCACTTATTCCTGTCGAACAGATATGTTACTTAGGACTACATCTGGACAAACGACTGACAGGGAATCCTCATACAAGACTAAAAAGACAAGAAACTGCTCGTCGATTCCGACTATTACAACATTTACTAAGCAAACGGTCTAAATTGCCAATCCATTACAAAAGACAGATCTACATGAATATTATAAGGCCTATCTGGACATACGGAGTTGAGCTTTGGGGCTCCACTAAACCATCAAATTCCTCCCGAATCCAATCCTTACAGTCCAAAATCATTAATGCTCCTTACTTTGTCACAAATCAAGTCATCCATCAGGACCTCGATGTTCCATATGTTGCCGATTTGGCCAGAACCAGATACCATTCCTTACATGATAAACTTCTCAACCACCCAAATCCACTTGTTTCTATCCGGGCTTCTCCTTCATTACTTAATAATCCTCCTAGGCGTCTGAAAAGAAGATGGCCTCCAGATCTTCTCCTCTAGAAATGTCACCTACAGCAAATTTACTTGTTGTATATATTTGTATACAGTTGTAAATAACAAATATTAAAAAAAAAAAATTTTAAAACAAATTATCTTTACAGATTTATTGATCCTAATCTATCCAAATTTAAATCAAATTATGAGAACTATTGAATCATGATACATCTACTTTTGTTGAAAAATGATCTATTATCAATAAATAGGTATATTTTGTACTCAGTCTTAAACGAGTCGGAAACCCCGATGGAATCGTAATTTCGGTCTTCTGTTGCTTAAAGCTCTATTTACTCAGAGACGGAACAATACAAGAGGATCCCTTGCAAACCATATATTCTCCCCTGCAAACCCCAGCGAGGGCAGTAAAGGGACAAATTGATTAGGTCGGATTGGCGACAGAGAGAGAAGAGAAGCCGGCATTATGGTGTCCGCCCGTAAAGTAAAAATTTACAGCCGCCCATCTCCCTCCTGAAATAACCGCCTCCGGCCCTTTTATTAGGACCAAGGACACTCCTGCAGTTTACAGCCCTTCGGAAATCGTTATCTAACTCCTTCCTACGCAGGACAATGTAAGGACATTCTGAAAGGAAGGATACGGACGGCTTGTGAATTACATGACGAATAACGACAATGTAATAATGATGCGATAAGGAGCTTGGCACCAATAAAGACTTAAATATTTACTTTTTAATGTATAAAATACTACATCAAATTGAAACAAACTAGGAAGAACTCAAGGTTGCAGATACTTCATATCTTAAGCCTGATAACTGTTCTGCTTTTCTGGCTCTTAGTCCACATAAAAAGAAGGCTGGGAAAACTTTGTCTTTACTAATTTTGCATAGGTAAGAGATGGGAGACAAAGGGAATTCTTCTTAAAGTTAGTAGAAGGAAATTTTAGGAGAACCAATGTGCTCTCTTGACAAAAGAGATAATGGTATGATATGTGTGGTCCAGAAGTAAAGATGAGATTTGTGGAGTTTGTGGGAACACTGGTCTGTCCTCATGTCCTATCTTAGAGAGAGAGTTGACCGTGAGAGGCCTCTGGTTTGGATCTCGCGGAACAATACCAGATAGAACAAGGAGCTTCTTAGAAGGCCTAGGTGTTAGCATTGGGGATATTGCGAAAAATATTATTATGGACTGTCTGGGGATCATACACCATCACCTGCATGGGAATTAGCTCAGAGATTATTCTTTGTTTCATTGATTTATTTATTTTATTATGTTGACCTCTCTATTTGTGTGTTTTAACGTATTTATTCATTAAATTATTTTATTTTATTAGTACTATTGTTTTTGTTTTTTTTTTAAACTTATTTATCCATTCAAGTGTTTCCTGTAACCGGTTTTTTTATTATATATTCCTTTTAATCTGTGTGTTAGTCTTACTCTCGTAAAATGTATCTATTTGTTTGTTTTTGGTAAACTGATCTACTGCTGTGATTATGAATGATGGTCTGATCTCACATTACCGTCTAATATTGAATTTGTTTAGCGGGTCACTGAAGAGGTTCTAGGAGGGTTAATTCCGGAGAGCGAATTTGTTGATCGGGTGAATTAAAAAATTGTAAAAGGGTGAAATTGGAGGAGCAGTAATGAGAAGGAAAAATAGGAATGAATTGTAACATTTGTATTTGTTGTACAGACCGAAATTGAATGTAAAAGGAAACTGAATGAGAAAAAAAATTGTTTATTATATCTCTTTTTTTCTGATTATACCATGTATGTGTAGTTAATATATGTCCGATTACGGATTGAAAAGTATGCTGTGTGAGATAGCAACCTGATGTATTTAGGCAGCATAGATTAATAAAGTATTTCTCTCTGTAAATCTGTAAGAAAGATGTCGGTGTCAGAAGGAATGACATTTTGGTCCTGCCTGATGCCACTTCCTACTTTCAGTAGTTATAAAGAAGAAACATGTGATTTCCTCAAGAGGACAAAGAAAAGGTCATCTCCTCTGGTCTCCAATGCGGCCAAGCTTGGTTCGGACTTCCCAAGGCTGAGAGTAAATATTCTAAACAGGAAAGATTGTGTTTATGATATTATACTATGATAATCGGACCAATGGAATTGAGCTCTGGGGCACAACCAAACCATTAAATTCCTCCTTAATCCAATCCTTACAATCCAAAATTCTACTTAAAATCCTTGATGATCCTTATTACGTTACAAATAAACTCATCCAGAAAGATCTTAACATCAAATTTTTTGCAGATTTGAGCCGAAACAGATATGCATATTATCATTCCAAACTCCAAACCCATCCTAACCCATTAGTTCTTAATCTCTCATCCTTAACAATCCCTGATGACCAATGCGTGGTTTCTTCCTAAAATTCCCAAGTGTTTGAAAGATTCATCCAATTTACTTATTGTATTTATTATTTTGTACAGTTGTAAATTACATTAAATAAATTTATTTATTTAAGTGTTTCGATTACTAGGGCCATTTATACTGAATATACAAAGTTAATAGATTACGATTGACATATTGACAAAGTTACAAAGTGAGAAAGTTACAAATTAATAATTACAATTACATATTTACAATTATAATTTACATTTTACAAAGTTGTAATTAGAATTAAAGTAGTTAGTAGATTATTATATTAAATTTTGTATCTACTTGTCCATGCTGGACAGTTAGACTATATCTGATCATAAATATTAATGATTTTTAGAAAGTGAAAACTATTTTTTATTGTTGTGGGATCTTCTCTCAACATCTCCTGTAAATCTGAAGAGAATCGGTGTCGTTCATGAGGAATACATACAGTGAGAATGTGCCTAACGGTGAGATTTATTAACCACATTTAATATATAGTGTAAGTTTTGTTCTAAAAGGTGGGCTAAAGTTAAACAATAGAAATAAAATGGAAAAAGTGGAAGATAGAATAAATAACAAAGTATATAATTATTTCTATGTATTATTAGATTGAAATTAGGATTATGTAGGATACCAGTTCTGCCAAAATTTTAAAAATATCAGATTCCAATTTAATATTGAAAATTAGGAAGGATTACCATTAGAAAAAGATGATTGTTTTTAATTTAAAAAATATAAAATACGTCCCTACCTTATATAGGTCTTCAATTTTTAATTTAAACGGCCTTACCTGAAAAAAAAATATAAAATATTAATAAAAATGATTGTTCATGTATATGACTGTGGATTTTATTTATAAATTATTATAATTATTGGAGAAGTTTGTCGGGGGGGGGGGTGCGGTCAGCAAAGAACAACATAAATAAACAAAACCATATTTATTTATTTTATGCCGACGTTTCGGCCGAGTTTCAGGTCTTTATCAGGGGTTATGGCGTAGAAGGTAGGCCTGCAACTGTAGGTAGGCCTATAAATTATTATAGGTTTATGTCTGTATCAAATATAAAGGCAACGTATATATATATATAGACGAATAATTAATATTATATATTCTCGCGTATATTTACGCAGGGTGCATACACAAAATAGATAGTCGTTTATTTGTTGTATTAATGAGAATTAAGCGCATGTGTATACATTGTATAATGCATACATTACTGCATAATTCTAAACGGTACCGCGGACCAAGCCACTACAAATGCTAAGTTCTAGGGACCAAGTTGTCTCAATCGGTCTCAGTCTATAATAAGTGTTAGGTCGAGTCCCGAGAGACATTTCGTTAGAGGCAATCAGTCACAGAGAGCGTATTATACTTCTATAAACTAGTATCGTGTTACGGTTCCCATGGTGATATAAAACAACTGGCGGTATCTGCGTAGACAAAGGGTGTTACAGTGGTCATGGTGAAAACAAAACACGAGCGATATGTTTTAGAGGAGTGGGTTCGTTTTTTGTGAAGGCGACAGTTTGATTTTGGCACACGTATGTTCAGACGAGTGGGTTTTGGTTCTGTGAAGGTGACAGTTTGATTTTGGAACACTTTACGATTGTTCAATGTAAAGTGATAATAGTTTAAAGGCCCTCTGTCTTTACTGTTTGAACCGGAATATCACCATATGAGAAATGTTGTCATATATGTTTGGTTTTTCAAAATTATGGTGTTTTACTTCAATAGACGTTCATTAACACTAGAAGTGGACATATAGTGGAGTGCGTAGCAACGAATCTTCAACACGTCCTGGATAGGAGAGTTGCGGCATTACATCATTAGAGATTACATCTCTATAATTCTGGAGTGGTGAGACGGTGACCGGAAAGGAAATATCGGACAACCTTATGTTCGGCCAGGAGTGCACGTAGGGTTTGAACTAAATTTTATTTTGTTTTTATTTTATACTCTTTTGGATAATAATGTAAATATAGTTATTAAGGTTAAGCATTTAAGTTAAGGTTAAGTCAACCTATAAGTTTTAATTGTTTTATTAATTGATAAGAATTCTTTTTTTTTTCCTTTTTTCATGCTCTGTATATATATTTCTAATTATTATTAAACTTTTGTACATATAGTTCTGCTGTTCTTTCTCTGCTTTCAAATAGTTTATTTACTTATGTTTTTTTGTTGTTGTTCTCGGAATATTACGATAATTCAACAGGTGGGTAGGTAACAGCCCTAGGTTTTCTGTTATCTACATGTAAAGGTATTCGCCAGTGGTCATAATTCAACAATTCTTTATATAGTGGTATATTTTAGCTATATTGTGGGCATAATGCTTCCCGGTTTTCATTATATCCAAGAAAAAATAACGTGGCGCCTAAGGAGTAATTCTTTATTGTTTTATCTTTTTTTTCTTTTGCGATTATATTTATTTTTTATATTATTTTCCTTTAACTCACCCCCTTCTCCGCTGAGCCTGGACGATAAGCATATAACTAAGGATAAGTCAAAATTTGCGGTTATAATCGTTTAAAAAAAACCCATTCCTTAGGTATTATTGAAAAAGATAGTTGCACCAGATAGTGAGAACATAAATTTTTTTGTTGAAGAACCATTTCGAAATGTTTCTCAGCGTTTAAAATTACTTCGGCCATTTAATGATATATTCTACTTTTCGCACCTTACTAAGATATACAAGAACATTAATTTATGAGAGACAATAAAATGGAAGGGCGAAGACGAGGGTTGTTAGACGAAGCCTGCTCTAATAACTACACCCCAATTCCTTTCCGAGGGCCCAGAGGAATATTAATTTCCCGACCTGATACAGATAAGGGAAAGTTGGCCAGGGCCCCCCCAAGAAGTAGAGCGGTGGATAAATTAAATGTAATTAATAATTTTAACCTGGGCTGTGTGGAGGGGGCTAATTTGGCCCACTGCCAACTTAATCCGCTTCGCCATTGATTTTCAGTCTTTATACTATTCCGCCGGCTCTCCAGTCCGCCGGAGTGTTCTACTTAACACCTCACGGTAATGGGAAGAGGCGAGGCGAGGGGATTTAGCTAAGTGTTCGCACTTACAAAGTAGAAAAAAAAATCATTAAATTTCCATTTAAATTTAAAATATTGGAGTTTTATCAATAGTTTCGAGAGATTTCAAAACTTTCTCAGAGCTAACAAATTGGATCGAGATTGTAAAAATTATACAAGAGGAGAAAAAAGTCAGACAACACCAAATTTTTATTACTTTAATGAAAACTATATAATTACTTATCAAAATTGATGCCTAGTACAGTTTGGAGGAATAAAAATACTGGCTGTTCCAAAAGGTTAAAAAAATTAGTTTTTCATTCCTGGCTCCATATCTTTTAAACTACCAACGACACTAGAAATGCCAAGAAAACATAATTTAAAGTAGAGTAAATTTGCTAAAACACAAACTGGTAGGCATCTGCACGTCTAATATTTCTTGAGATATTGTTTTTCATAAATCTAAGAAGTTTGCCAAATGATTAGAAATAATAACAATAATAATATTCTTTATTTATTCTCTGGTTGATCTAAGAAACCATGAAACCTACAGATGTATATTAGTACTCATATTAAAAATTAGTTAATGTAATATACGATTGTATTTATTTTCGTTGGCGTAGTAGTTATTTTGATTTTTCTAAAAAAAATTCACAAAATTTTCCCCCGGACAAAATGTTTGATTTACGAGAAACTAAATCTCAGGAACCATTCGACATACATATGTCGGCCAGAAATCAAATTAAAGATAGTTTAACTTACTATAAACTAGTTTATTACGTTTATCTTCGATGCAGTAGTAGTTTTTATGATGTTTGTATACGAAATGTTGTCCGAACAACTAGAAATAAATTTAGTTTTGCAAATAATCCCACCAGATCACCTTTACTCTCCGTCGTAAACCTCTGCCCTCCTGTCCTACAGTATCCTTTCTAAATACACCACTAACGCCTGTTGAACAGATTCGATACTTAGGACTCCATCTTGACAAGAGACTTACTTGAAATCCACACACAAGACTAAAACAACAAGAAACTGCTCGTAGATTCCGGTTGCTACAACACTTACTTGACAAACGCTCTAAACTTCCCATTTACTACAAAAATTAGTATACACTACGATAATCAGACCAATTTGGACATATGGAATTGAGCTCTGGGGCTCCACCAAACCATCAAATTCCTCCCGCATCCAATCCAGAATCCTACGTAAAATCCTCATTACGTCACAAATAAACTCATTCAAAAAGACCTCAACATCCCATTCGTTGCAGATTTGACCCAAAACAGATATGCGTCTTTTCACTCCAAACTCCTTAACCATCCTAACCCATTAATTCTTAATCTTTCATCCTTAACAATCCCTGATAATCCTCCGAGGCGTCTGAAAAGAAGATGGCCACGGAACCTTCTAATTTAAATTAATGTTTGAAGTACCACCAATGGGTTGTTCCTTCCCAAGATTTTCAAGTGTATATGAAACATACTACATATTTACCTATTGTATTATTTTGTACAGTTGTAAATTACATTAATTAAATAAATAATTAAAAAAAAAAAAAGTTTTGCAAATATGAAAATTACTACCCCACGAAGACAAACTCATAAACTACTTTATACCACATAAAACTAGCTCTTATTTGAGTATTTCAGTGTATTTAATCTGAGGTAGGGATTCGTATATAGAATGGTTTTTGAGATATAGATTTCTCAATATAAATTCACTTACTACTGATTTTTTAGTGTATTGTTATGAAAATTTGCATTTTAAAAAGCGATATCTCGGGAACTATTGAACGTAAATAGCTCTATTAGAACTCATATTTTAGCATATTTACTCTTCTTTAAATGATTTTCTTTTAGGACAGACATCTGTATGTCCTTTGGTTTCTGAAATAAAGTTTTTCATAAATCAAAGTTATTGTAAAACAACTATAAATCAATTTATTTTAGAAAATATCGTGAAAACTACTATTCCTACGAAGGTAAAGGTCATAAACTACTTTATAGTACACGAAACTAGCTTTAATTTGATTGCTAATAGACATATAAACGTCATATATTTCCTGAGATATAGATTTCTCAAAATAAACTACTGATATTTCAGTACATTTTTATGAATTTTTTATGAAGAGGTTATATCTCGAGAACTATGGGATATAAATAGCTCTATTAGGGATGATATTTCAGCAAATTTACTCTTCTTTAAATAATGTTCTTTAAGACTTTCTAGTGTTGCTGGTAGTTTTAAAGATATCGAGCTCCAAAGGAAAAAAATAACTCAATTCTGATCCTTTCTTTCCTCTCAACTTTTATTCTTTATAATTCTCCAACGTTTCGGCCCTCAGGCCATTCTCAAGGATACTACCTACAATTTTTTTTTGTTTTTACATAACAATTACATTATTTCCTTCAACTACACACTAATTTCTTTGATTCTTTGGCTATACCTTCAATATTGATGTCATTGCTTTTAAAAAAAACCCAAAATTGCCCTTCTCACATCTTTAAAATAAATTAATCATTAAAATCATAATCACTTCATAATTTTTTTTTTCTTTTTGAGAATGGCCTGAGGGCAGAAACGTTGGAGAATTTTATAGAATAAAAGTTGAGAGGAAAAAGAGGATCAAAATTGTGTTAATTGATAATAAACTAAACCAATCTCAAACAATCATATATAAAAAATAATTAATCTAATTTTTTTTTTATGTTTTGGAACAGTTACTATTTTATATCTCCCTCACTACAAATGGCAGACTCATCAATCTTGACTAGTAATTATACATAGTTTTCATGAAACTAAAAACAAATTGAAATGAAATAAATGTTTTTTTTAACCCCGGCTCTTGTGTACTAAAAACCACACAAAGAAGGAACTCGAAATATTTTTGTCTGAAGTGTGATATGCGCAACTATTTTTTTAAAAAAATTATTCTTGAACAACTGTAGTTTAGAATTAAATATAAGCAACTACTATCAACGAAGGTACGGTTTGTAATAGAGATAACTTCTTCTCTACTTGCAGTTCCCAAATACCTTTGACAAAAGAACAATAGAGGGCGCAAGATTATGATCCGTGAGCCTTATCCGAACAGCGCTTGGAGCAGTTTGGCTCGGTTCCTTGCTAATTGCCTACCATTGTCTGCGCTTGCAGAATGGCTACCCAACCTACCCTTTATACTCCACTGTCGAATCTACCACCAGTTGGCAGTGTATTGTTATCGACTCGATAGTAGGGAACATTCGTACCATAGCGACAGTTCGGGCTGTAGCAATGTGCCAAGCGCATAGCTAACGCATAGTTCCTCGCATTGCACTGATAACTCCTTATTTAAGAACGCAAATAAATCCTCCACTATTCATTGATTAGAATCCCTGTGGTGACAGTGGGGAGTTCAAAATTAGCTAACTAAATCTATCACCCAGTATTAAATAAAAACTTACCAATAAATATTGTTATATTTAAATGATAAATAATTCAGCTTCCAAACTTCAGCATAAAACCATATTTTTATTATTTTATTTTTATACCACATCAGCCTTTATTCCTGGTGGGCCTTACATGGTTGATATAACTTATATTATATATATTTTTTAACAGTTGATTATGAGGGGGTATACATACATAAATCATACAAATGACACTCCTAACTATATACAATGTTAGGTTAATTTTTATTAATATATTCTTGTTTGAGAGTGGTTTAGTTTATTTCAAAACAAATTTGATCCTTTTTTTCACAACTTTATTCTTTTCAAAACCTTCCAACGTTTCGACCCTCAGGTCATTTTCAAGGATACCTTTATTTTGTTGTCATTTTCTTTATTAAAAAACTTTAAAATGCCGGCTAATTGCCTTTTTCCCATATATAAATTCTTCTATATAATTCTTTCTTAAATTTAAAACTTTTAATAACCACTTCTCTTCTTTCTTTCATTTACATTTGCAAACCTTAAACTTTAAACCTTAAATGAAAGAAAGAAGAGAAGTGTTTAGTAAAAGTTTTAAATTTAAGAAAGAATTATACAGAATAATTTATAGATGGGACAAAGGCAATTAGCCCGCATTTTTAAGTGTTTTAATAAAGAAAATGACAACAAACTAAAGGTATCCTTGAATTGAGGGTCGAAACGTTGGAAGGTTTTGAAAAGAATAAAGTTGAGAAAAAAAAGATCAAATTTGTTTTTAAATATACAATGTTCTTATTAAAAGAAAATAATAATAATAAAATAAATAGATAAGAATAATGCTTCTTAATAAAAGAGGAAAGTAAAATTAATTACAAAAAATAATGATATTGGTACACTTAAATAAAACAAACAATTGATTTCTAATAATAAAAAGAAACAAATTAATTTGATAAAGAGAAGAGAGAAGAAAAAAGAAAAAAATAATAATAATGAATAATAATAAGTAAATAGAGGTAGTGTGACTATGAATTAATTTTATATTTATTAAAAATTTATATTATATGTAGCATAAAATCATGAATAAAACGTATATATTTCCTTAATAAACAAAAAAATAATATAACATCATTTCTTGAATAAAAAATATATATATATATCTTAAGACGCACTATTTACAAAAAAAAAATTATATATAAGATGAATTTTAAAAATTCAAATTAATGAATACTACTCGAAAAGATATATCTCTGAACTTATTCTCAACGTGAACTTATTTGGTAGTACATTAACTTAAAAAAAAAAGTTTATGTTACCAAGACTCGAACCTGCGATCTCTATAACGCTGGGAGGTCCCTGAGTAAGGTCCCCTCCATATCTTCCAAGTGTGGTTAATATGATTTGTGTACTGTACTGAAATGTCCCACTATGGGCTTAGTATTAATGCAGGAACCATATAAAAAAGTTTTTTTTAAAACTGATTTGGGGAACTTTCTAGCATTTTCTTAAAATTTATTTATTGCTATTTACAACTGTACATTTAGTAAACTCAGTTAAAATGGAGTGTTACTGGCGTGTAGAGAAACTACCCATTGGTAGGCACTCTAATGACGTTTTACATTAGCAGGTCACGTGGCCATCTTCTTTTCAGGCGCCTCGGAAGATGGTCAAGAGTGGAAGAAAGAGGAAGCAAGAGTAGAAACTAATGGATTTGGGTGGTTAAGGAGTTTATAATGGAAGGAATGATATCTGGATCGGGGTATCTGTCTAGCATTAAGCCGTAATATACGTATTGTATATGGGCTTATTTACTAATCTAAAATGCAACGATACATCGAAAATAAACAATATCTATGCTCGTACGTAACAGGTAAATATATATAATTGACTAAAATAATAAATATAAAATATATAGCATATCAAGAATTTTTTCTCTTATCAAATGGTGGCCAAAACAATGGCCATTTCGCGAATTGGATAAAATGCAGAAGAGTTATAAACTGTAAATAAATAAATAAATATTAATAATGGTAACTAGTAGAAAAAAAATTCTTTGAAAAATGGTATTTTAAGATTTCAGACGACACTAAAAACGAATTTTATTTGCTTTTTCAAAAAAATGTTTGTTTTTTTCTTTTGAAATTTTTTATCTTTTTTTCAATTTAATTTAATTTTTGCAATAGCTTTAAGCTGGGTTATGTTCCTTTTTCTTTATTTTTCTAGTTCATATGTTTAAATATTTTGTTTTATAGTTTATTATGTTAAATTATTTAAAATAAAACAATAACGAAATTCGGCTATTCATTTATTTTATTTTCACAACTCATCACGGTTGGGCTAGTAAATGTTCCTTTTAAACTAGGCGCAACACAGCATTTTTTTTTTTTTTAAGGTTTTAGTAAAGACCTAAATTTTCCTTATGTAACCGATCTAGCCCGAACCCGATATTATTCCATCCATAATAAACTCCCTAACCACCCAAACCCACTAGTTTCTAACCTTGCTTCCTCTTCCATTCCTGGCAATCCTCCGAGGCGCCTGAAAAGAAGATGGCCTCGTGACCTTATATTGTAAACTGTTTTTAGAGTTCTACTACTGGGTAGTTTCTCTACATCCTGTATCATATCATTACCCCATTATGATCAAATTTACTTGTATTTTTTATACAGTTGTAAATATCAATAAATAAATAAAAAAAAAAAGGTTTTAGTAAATAAAAAATCATTTAATAGAATCAGTATTTTATTTTTTTATTATTCTTCAGAAAGACAGGAATCGATTTGAATATTATAGCTATGAAAGAAATGTATACTTTCTGAGTTATGCGCCAAAAATGCTACATTTAGAAAATAACTATTTTTTTTTTTTTTTTACTGAAACAATCTGAATAGCCTATACCTTCCCGGTAAAATACAGGAATAAATAATGTTCAATACAAAACATTATCGAAAAGGCTCTTATCATTATCGGATGAACAATTTGGTACCGTATAAAGTACGAACAAAGAAATATTTATTCTTATATATTAGATTATTTAAACTTTTTATCTTGTTAAAGAACAAAAATAAAAATCTATTACTTTTTTCGACTTTTCACTCTCAATTAAAATATATTGTAGACCTACATAAATACAGAAGAGCACAGTTAGAAGACTATACGACAGAAAAGGTGGGAAAGGTAGGTTCTTAGAGGACTCGGACAGAGGGAATAGCAAACTAGGCCGGACGGTGTAGGAATGTAAAACAAGCAAATCCGGTGGGGGGGAGGGTGTAATGAAATGCCCCCCTCTACTCTTTCTACAGCCTGTTTACTGTAGCTCCGCCCTCCCCCTCCCCTCCCACCAATTAGATTAATTGAATGTTAAAAGCCCCCCCCCCTTTCCAGGAATAATCTAGATTCTAACCAATTAAACGCTGTGTATTTATTAAACGCTAATCACCCCCGATTTTCAATTACACCGAGTTCCAACCTTTCAAGGTGCCCCAGAATCCCCTCGTATAATACAAACTGGGGATTTGTGGGGCTTAGTGTTTGTACAATGCTAGCCTCTCTATTCTACCTCAGGGGTAACCTTCTACAAATGAATGAGATATTGCAATAAAGGGGGGGGGTTAATACAAATACAAACATATTCACAGCGTGTTTTAGATAAACATTAAAAAATAATTTATATAGTACTATTTTTCAAATAATTTTTCGTTTGTTGTCTCAAAATACGTAAAATCCGAATATCGAATAAAAAAAATCTGTCTATCAGCGATTTTTATCCAATAATACTGGTCCCAATAATTCAAATTCGGCACCTAAGTCACAGGTCACCCCAGGATTTTTCCTGATGATTCCAGGATGATCCTCAAAACTTTTCATTATTAACTGATTTTTATTTTCAAAACGACGGCCGATCAGAGATTTCACAAGGCCATTGTCTGTTGCCATTTATGAAGCTGGAATATGTGGAAGTGTTTTTTAAAATTTATTTATTGATATTTATAACAGTATTACAAATATATACAACATGTAAATTGGTTTTTAGTTCTAAAATGGCATAATACAGACAAATCCTCTGATAGAACTCCAATAATATTTCTAGAGGATCCCGAGGCCATCTTCTTTTGAGACACTTAAAAGGATCATCAGGTAATGAAGGAGAAACCAGGTTAGAAAAAAATGGGTTTGGGTGGTAAGGGAGTTTATCATGAAAGGATTAGTATCTGGTTCTGGTTCTCGACAACATATGGAACACTCAGGTCTTCATGGATAGATTGAATTGTGACAAAGTAAGGAGCATCGAGGATTTTTCGAAGGATTTTAGATTGTAAGGATTGGACACAAGAGGAATTCGAAGGTTTAGTGGAACCCCAAAGCTCAACTCGGTATGTCCTTATTATAGGTATGTAGATCAGTCTTTTGTAATGGATCGGAAGTTTAGACCATTTGTCTAGTAAATGTTGTCGACGAGCAGTTTCCTGTCTTTTCAGACTTGTGTGAGTATTCCAAGTCAGTCATTTTTCCAGATGCAGTCCAAGATAGCAAATTTGTTCGACGGGGGTTAGACAATATTATTAAAGGATACTGTTGAGAAGTTGACAGGATCACAATGAAGGGTAAAGGTGATTTGTTCAACACCAATCTTCGAGGGCTTTGATTTAGAGAGAGTTTGGGATGAAATTAAGGAGTTGTTATTAAATGCGAGCATGCATATGTCTTTGGCATACGTGGTGAGAAAAGTGTTAGGACTGGTTGGGATGTCAGCTGTATAGATTAAGTAGAGGATGGGGGCGAGGAAACTACCTTGAGAAACATCAACGGACTGGAGCAGTCAGTGAGTTGAAACCAATCAGTAGAATACCAAAATCTAAAATAACATATCATTACACATGAAGAATGGTATCAAAACTGGATGATTTAAATAAATTGCAACATAAAATGACATTTACCCTTCGCCGTAAACCTAAGTTTTTCTGCCCAACAGTATCCTTTAATAATACTCCACTCATCATGAATACTTCTGGACAAATGGCTAACTCAGAATCCTCAAACAAGATTGAAAGGACAGGAAACTGCACCTCGATTTTTACTATTACAACACTTGCTATACAACGGGTCTAAATTCCAATTAATTACAATATTAATAAATTTCATAAGACTACAATAAACCAAATATGGTCACCTATAATAAACTTAAGGTTCCATATTTTGGCCAGAACCACATATCAATCCTTCCATGATATACTACCTAACAACCCGTTAAATGAAGATGATCTAGAGAGGTTCTTCCTCCTGAAAATTGTACTACAGATCACATCACATCTGTTAGTTGTAGTTTATGGTTACTAAAGTTGTGAATTTAAATAAATAATAAAGTCATATAAATTTTATGAATGTTTGTTAGAAGAAGAAGACTGTTAGGTGAAAACAGTATATACCGATGGAAGGATGGACGATGGGAGATTGAAGATATCGGAGGGGTCGGATGGTAATCTCATTGTCGGGCGATCATCTGCCCTCATCGGCTTGTACTGAATTCGTTAGTCCCGTCTTCTTTATCTCGTTTAGATCGGGCCGAATGGCTCTCTCTCAGGACGGAATTCTCAACCGTTTCGATCATCTTATCGTTTCGACATTCAAACAAAAAGGCAGTGTAAAGTAGCATACACATAACCTATCGATTATGAAAAGGGTATATTAATAATTTTCTAATATTTTAAACTAATTTACATTTTATTGGATCGTTTCATATAGAATACCAGTTTTCACAGGCAAGGTAATTTAGTAATTCAATCAAAACATTTTTCTCTACGTGTTATAAACTTTTTAATCCTATTTTTTAAAAATAATTTATTGATTGTTATTTACAACTGTATACACATATATACAACAAGTAAATTTGCTGTAGGTGACATAGTGACATGATACAAACTTGTGGAGAATCTACCCACTGTCAGAACACCAATAACATTTTTAAAGGAGATGATTTCGAGCCATCTTTTTTTCAGATGTCTAGGAGGATTATTAGGTAATGAAGGAGAAACCAGGTTAGAAAAAAGTGGATTTGGGTGGTTGAGAAGTTTATCATGGAAGGAACAGTATCTGGTTCTGGCCAAATCGGCAACATATGGAACATCGAGTTCCTGATGGATGACTTGATTTGTGACAAAGTAAGGAGCATTAAGGATTTTACGAAGGATTTTGGACTGTAAGGATTGGATTCGGGAAGAATTTGATGGTTTAGTGGAGCTCCAAGCTCAACTCCGTATATACAGATAGGCTTTATATTATTCATGTAGATCAGTCTTTTGTAATGGATTGGTAATTTAGACCGTTTGTCTAGTAAATGTTGTAATAGTCGGAATTTGTTGGAATTTTCCTTAATCCTCCAATTACGACACCATTCTTGATGGCTGTGGGATTGGAGATTTTGGGATACAATTAATGGGTTATTATTAACTGCAAGATCAAGTGTCATCGGCATACGTGATGAGGATAGTGTTAGGATTGGTTAGAATGTCAGCTGTATAGACGGTGTAGAGGATGGGACCAAGGATAATACCTTGAGGAACACCAGCGGACTGAGAATAGAGGAATGAAGAGGAGCCATTGTGGTTTAGTTGGAATAATCTATCAATGACAAAGAAATTAATGATACAAAAAGTATATAGAAGGTAGGAATTTACGAAGTTTGTAAAGCAGTCCCGGGTGCCAGACTGGATCAAAAGTCTGTTCTCCTTAATGATTTTTCATTTCCAATTTATTTAAACTCTGTTATGCATCTGTATATATATGTAAATATAGACATAAAATAAAGACAAGTTTTTCACCCTCCACGGACTAGAACCCGGCTACTTACGACGAGGAACACTGATTCGTTGCAACTACCCTAAGCCCATTACGTGTTATCGTTTGCTACATAACTGAAGTCAACGAGTGAGTTGCATCTTCAATTGTAAACATAAAAAAACTATTGAGTAGTGGCCCTTATAACTGTATATCTTCATCAATAGGGAAACTAAATCTACCAATCTACAAAATCCGTGACCCCAAGACGTTTTATTCTCCTTGTAAGCAAATTGTGAAAAATCAGAAGTTAGTTTTGCAGGCTATTCTGCCCTGGTCATTAATATCAGTCAAATCACTCTATGAAACAATAAATTATATAGAATTGTAATAATTATTAATAAGCTTCCTTAGTCTATATCTAGTTACCAATTTTGTCGTAATTTTATTATTTTTTTTTAAATTCTTAGATATAGATCAACTTAGCACTATCACTTTCTTATCAACAGGCTATTTTTAACGTTCTATAAGCTGCTCTGGTCAGGTTTGTAATTGATTTATTTCAAATTTTATTTTGGTCTATATCTTTATTTATTTTATGATTAAAATTCATATCAAAATTAATCGTAAATAGTAACATAAAATTTAACCATATTTTTCATAAATTAATTTTGCTTGAAATCTCTGCATAATGTTGCTCTATATTTAATATTTTTTGTGTCTGTTTTAAAATTGATATATGCTTGATGTTCTCTGATATATAAATAGACTCAAATATTTTTCTTTTAACGTATTATTTTCTATATGTAAAATTATTGTATTATCAAAGTCGAATTTGTGTTGGTTTTGAAATGGATGCTGCACTTGTGCTGTTTTATTGAGATCCTTCTCCTTATATCTGATATCATTTTTGTGTTGATACACTCACCCAACAATTGCTTAATAGCTGAAGGCAATTATCCATAAATAAGTTAATTATTTAATTTATATTGAGTCCTTCAAAACTATTATTATAATTGGATTCATTTCCAAAGGATTTTTGTTTTTTTACCAGTTTAACAATTCAATATCTTAATATTCATAAAATATTGTATTATTAATTATATAATATAATAAGGGATAGTATTGAGCAATATGATAATAAATAAACTACATAAACGAACGAAGTATTTATTTACAATGATTGATAAATGATGTTATTAAAATGATTCAGATAAATGGTTGCCATAAAATAAGATTATTACGTTACTTATTGCCTAATGTAACTTATAGCTGCTGATTTGGATGATTCATGCTATAGGATATAGTAGCGTGGGTGTCGCCTTGTTCTAGGGGATGGCGTCCAGGTCTCATAGCCCTACTTAGGACTTCGTCTGGTCAAAGTGCATCTTGCCCTCTCTTCGGTCTTCTTACTTCTGCCCTTTTTCCTGGTCTAGTTGTCCTGGCCCTTTTTTCTTACCTCCCCTTAGGGGTGTTACTTTTTTGTTTTAAATCTGATTCCTCATTGGCCATAGGTGACAGAACCTCCTGTAGGTGAAGGTCCACCCGAGAGGGGGTAGGAAAGTTTGAGATGTCTAGGAAGGGTTTGTACCTGCTTAATTGTCTTCTGATCCTTCGGCAAAACCTGTGGTATACTAAGGTTGTAAAAGCTCTGATACGGAACCCCTGTGGCAAATAAATACAGGTGTGTGTATGTATGAAAGGTTTCTTGAAAAATATTCCACCTTGGCCGGGTATCAGAACATATAGCGAAAAACCTTAATAATATGGAGAATTGTTAAAATGTCAATACATATCAGTAAACAAAATTTAAACAAGAAATTTATTTATGTAATAATCCTGATTGACTTTTTGAATCAATTTTTTCTTTCAATCTACTATAATAATTTATTAATTTATTAATTTATTGTTTGGTATGTAACATAATATTTATAATGAATCGTAAACTTTTATAAATCTCTGATTATTTCGTAGTTGTTGAATAATTTTAAATTCAAAACTTCTCCTTCCTAAATTTTACTCCCAGTTTATACTTACTTTTTTCCTTTTTCATATTCCGTTCTTCTTCTACTTTGTTCGACACAGTTGTGAATAATGTATAAGGTTATCTAGTTAAGGAGAAGTTACCGTAGCTACTCCCAGAGAGAGGTATGTAAGCTCTCCTTTATATTTCAACTAAATCAAATAAAACTGAGGCTTTGATTTATCTTTTCTGAAGTCAGCACTTTTTCATAGTTTTTAATTTTTGTTTTGGTTCTGGTATTTTATAATATTTTTCTAAATTATTTTAATTATATTAATAATGAATTTTTGTCTTAATTTCAATTAAAAATGAGAAAATCAATAAATAAAAATTAAAATGGTACCTTTTATTTATTATTTTTTTTAATACAGTGTTAGCAGGAAAAATTAATAAATTTTAAGTCTTTATCCCAGCATTTTAATTTTAAATAAAATATTAAACCGTGATCAATAAAAACTTTTTATATAATAGAGAGGAAACAAATGTGCCAAAATATAATTTTGTCTATTGAGATATTAAATATATATTTGTATTTCTTACCTCATAAAATGGACGTCAGAAAAAAACATTATGAATGCATTTTTCAACATTCTGAATATATAGTTCTAATATAGATAGAACAATAAAAATAAATCAATTATAATAAAAAATATCCATTAAGTCTCAACTTGTTCATTATCTCTTTATTCCACTACTACGTTTCGGCCCTTTCAGCTATTCTCAAGGATAACTATTCAAAATATCAGAGCACAATGTTGTCAACGAATTGCAGGCTATTTTCTCCCTTTGTCAATCAAGGATATTTTTTACTATAATTGATAAATAAACCAGTCTCAAACAAGAAATAAAATTATATACAAATAAAAATAAATATACTGTTTCAGTAGTCATCATTGGTTGATTAGATATTGACCATGTTTATAATCTAAGTGTTAAAACAAGCTATGCAATGTATAATATAAACAAAATTTTATTTCCTTTCACAATATCATTTATCACGAAAAGAATCATAACATGACATACATAATGGTTAGATTATAAAATATAAAATTACAACCCTGTCGGGAAAATATAGACTAAAATCTGGGTCACTGATTTAATCCCTGGATCATTGAAAAAAATATATAGGAAAGGAATTAAGCAGGATACACATTTAAAAAAAATAATAAACCAAGGATAAAACACCAGAGAAAAAAAAAAACTGAGAGAATAAAAAAAAAAAAAGGATGTAATCATTTTGCAAGGGTTGTCAAGCAGACATAAAATATTACTAGTTCCTTCCTTGTGAGGTATATTTAGTCAGTATTTACGACTGTTTACGGAAGGCGCAGTGGGATTTGAATTCGTAATACTTCGCAGCAGTTGTGTTCACAGTTTGGAGGGAAATGTGTACAAACACAGTGATATTGCATTAATAGGGATACGCAATATGACTAACGATGATAATTATAATTTTTTTATATCTGTATTAATTGGAAATAATATCAGTAAAATCGTTGTAAACCTACCGACTGTCCTACAGCCTCCTTGAAAGTTGAAAAGTTGATCTTACCCCTGTTGAACAGATCCGTTACCTTGGATTACATCGGGACAAAAAGGGCTAGCCTGAAATCCTCACACAAGACTGAAAAGACAAGAAACAGCATGTCGATTTCGACTATTACATTATACAGCACTTGCTAGACAAACGGTCTAAACTTCCAACTCATTACAAAAGAGTGATCTACATGACTGTAATAAGGCTAATCTGGACATATGGAGTTGAACTTTGGGGCTCCACTAAACCTTAAAATTCCTCTCGTATTCAATCCTTACAATCCAAAATCCTTCGTAAAATCCTCAATGCTCCTTACTTTGTGTCAATGTTCCCTATGTAACCGATCCAGACCGAACCAGATTTCATTCTTCCATTATAAACTCCGTAACCGCCTAAACCCACTAATTTCTAATATTGCATCCTCTTCCATTCCCGTGAATCCTCCGAGGCACCTAAAAAAAAAAGATGGCCACGAGACCTGCTAGTGTAAAAACGTCATTAGAGTGCTACCAATGAGTAGTTCTTACCACGCCAGTTTCACTCCATTATAATTGAGATCAAGTTTACTGAATTTATTATAATGTACAGTTGTAAATTTCAATGAATATATTTTTAAAAAAGTCTTTAAATTTTTTTCTCGAAAATAGCGATTCTTCATCACGAGATTCGAAGGTTTAGTGGAGCCCCAAAGCTCTACTCCGTATTTCCAGGCAGGCCTTATTATTTTTTCGAACCTAAAAGTTATATTTCACTATCGAACTATCTCTGATCTCCGCTCTTACCCTTAAACAACTTCGTATTTTGATTTCCTCTTCTATGGCTTATGTCACACTTTAAGGCAGAATTTTAATAAATTTTCAATAATAAACGCTTGCACACATAGAAGAGTCATTCTAGTTACGTTTGGTTGTCTTTTTAACTCGAAAATAATTGTTTTGTAGTTTCTCCACCACGATTCTCAACATGTGCTGTTTTTTATTTATTTTTTCTTATTAGTTGGGGTTAGCTCCATTATCCACGTTCGAACGAAGCCTCCGATCCGAAAAGACTCTAGAAGACTGTTACCATCTTGGACCGAAAGGGAATCGATAGAATTACCATAGGCCCCCCTCGCCCCCTCGGCCAGCCATAAATCCGACACTCGCTAACCCCGAGTGGGAACATGTTGTTCCTCCCTCGTCCTCGGCTCGACCAACTCTACATAATCGGATTTGCTCTCGATCCTCCCGGGCTTAACTCTCCCCAAGTTAACTTACGGCCAGTGGGGCCCCCTTACGCTTATGGACGAGGTTTATAAGTTAAGAGTCGGACCGAGGATGACGTCGATAAGTATCCACAAGTAATGAGGTATAGTGTTTGCGATAACTGCGACAAAACTAATAAAAATAGCGTAAAAGCCCGTTTTTTTACACACTATAAGTTTCTGTCATGGAAACATTCACTGTCGTTGAATTACTATCGTACCAGATTGGGCCTGAAAGTTGACATTACATGTTTTTCCAGTGAACACACTGTATGTTAGCAGCCACATGTACGTTAAAATATAACTACAGCAGATTAGATTAGATTAGATTTTTATTCAGGGCGATTAACATCTAGGTTATTACTACACCCTTTTTACTTCATCTATCTTCTTGTCTTGACATTTGATGGTTGAATGTAGACTATTTCCTTTTTTACACTGGTCAGTATTGGTGGATTATATTTTAGTATAAAGTTGATTTTCTTTCAGAAATTTTATTATTTTGTCTATGGATTCTGCTGAGTCTTTAAGGGCCAATTCTCTTGTACGTGGAATTTTATTATTTTCGAAGGCTTGACGAAATGATGGGCATTCTTCAATTATATGCTTTATTGATAATGGAGAATGACAGGTTTGGCATATAGGTTGGTCCTCTTTTGTGATTAAGTGAAGGTGAGTTAATTTGGAATGTCCTATTCTTACTCTTGTAACAACCACTTCTTCTCCTCTGTTTCCCCTTATGGCACTTGTCCACTTTTGTGTATTTTTTTTTACATTTCTTAAATTATTGGTGAGTGGTACGGCAGCCCACATTGAATCCCAACTTTTTCGGATTCTGTTCCTTAAAAATGCCTTTATGTCTTTCGGCTCGTAAATTTGGAGTGGTGGAACGTTCATTGTTGCAGCCTCTTTAGCCGCTTTATCCGCTGTCTCATTTCCAGCTATTCCTGAGTGCCCTGGAGTCCAGAGAAAGGAAACACTTTTTTTATGATGTTCTAGCATGTCTATATAGTTATGAATTTTGTCTATCGTAGGTCCGCTTTGATTGAAGTTTGATAGATTCTGAAGTCCAGACAGCAGAGATGCTGTAGATAAGAATCTACATTATTAGTGTTAATGCCAAAAGGACCACATTTACTGTTTAAACAAATAAAAATTTACTTTAATATTATCATTAATATTAACATAACATATCGAAAGAAAATATATATATGATATATATATTTTTTATTTAATACCAGGATATTTTATACAGGGCTAATATTTTACAAATATTGATTAATGGTGGTATAGTCTTGTACAAAAGACGTTATAAATTTGAAAAAATTAAGATAAAATAAATAGACAAAAAAAATCCTTAATAAGACAAGTAAATTTAATAACAAAAATAGCAACATTCGTAGACCTAACAAAACAAACAATTGCTCTCAAGTTGATTTGAAAAAAGGACGAAAAGAAAATATAAATAATAAGTAAATAAATATATTACAAGTAATATCAATAATAGAATTGATTAATATAGAATTCATAAGAGGATGTCCTGCAGCAGCCTGGGTTTCAGTCTTCGGGTTGAGGTTGGGTAGTTTTAAATCACTACTCCTTATACTGTAGATAACTGGGAGTGGAACGATATGATACAATGGGAAAGAAGAAAAGAGCTATGTTGATTTAAATTGTTTTTCATTATTTTATACATTACGTACATATCTTATTATATTAAGTCCATTACTCATAATTCACATATTCTTTGGCACATTCCATTATGTTTATTTTTTTTATTTATTTGAACATTGTCTGGTTTTTAATATTTGTATAATTTATTTTGTATAATTCTAACCTCTATAATAATATATTTTTTATTTTATTATTACCAATCAAATTTAACGTTTAAACTGTTATAATGCAAAATAAAGTTAGTAAATCAGAGGAATATGGAGGAGCCAAAATAGGGGGGGGGGACTAATGTAATTCGTCGTATATTCTCGGTTAGATTTGTATTACTATTCCTGCAAGGACAACACTTACACACTTCAATTAGAGTTACGCGAATTTTTTTAAGCTCTACTTGGGTCACATAAATGTTTCTTTATCCTAAAAAAAAAATAGATACTATTTTTATCTTCCTCAATAGATATTTCTTCACCTATTATTATTGATGTGTGTATAGTTGACGTGGATTAATATGAAGAAGAAGAAATGAAAAAAAGTCAGCAAAAATGTAAATAAACAAAAACTGATTTATTTGTGCCTACGTTTCGACCTGAATTTCAGGCCTTCATCAGGGCTGAAAAAACAAAAAAACGAGATAACAACCAAACTCAAAAACCAGAAACAACTGTTCTTATATTTAAAACAATTCTCAGGCCACTGCTGACGTACGGCTGTGAAGTCTGGGGAGCGGCATCCTTTACGAAAAGGAAAAAAATTACAATATTTTCAAAATAAAGTCCTAAGAATCGCAGTTAGTGCTCCTTGGTTCATAAGAAATAACCAATTGCATCGCGAATTACATATGGAGTCAATAGATGATTACATCAAAAAATGGTTCATGAAGTTCCACTCCCAGTTGCCGACAGTTAAAGGAGCAGTGACCTACAACCTGGGAAACCCAACCTCAACACGAAGCCCAGGCTGCTACAGGACATTTTGATATATATTCCATATTTATTAATTCATTAGTCACACTAGCTCTATTTTACTTTTTTTTTCTTCTCTCTCCCTTTTTCAAATTAACTTGTTTCTTTTTACTATTAGAGGGCAATTGTTTGTTTTATTTAAGTGTACCAATATCATTACTTTTTTTTATTAATTTTACTTTCATCTTTTATTAAGAAGCATTATTCTTATCTATTTATTTTATCTTCTTTTCCTCTTTTAAATATAACATTGTACATAGTTAGAGGTGTCTTTTGTACGAGACTATATCCCCCTATAATCAATTGTTAAAAAAATACACAATGTAACGGTTATATCAACCATGTAAGGCCCACCAGGCCGATCTGGTATAAAATAAATTAAATAAAACCATAACTCAGAGTAAGAGTAAGAAAAAATAATAAACAAACTTTGGAATATACATAACTATAAATTAAGTATATAGTATTTCATTTGTAATAGTGGAATAAAAAATATATTACTATAGAGGTCAGAATTATACAAAATAAATGATACAAACATTAAAAAAGATACAATATTCAAATAAAAAAAAATAAACATAATGGAATATGCCAAAGAAACTGTGAATAATGAGTAATGGACTTAACATAATAACTTATGTAAGTAATGTCTAAAACAATGAAAAACAATTTAAATCAACATAGCACTTTTTTCTTTCTCATTGTATCATATGTATCGTTCCACTCTCAGTTATCGACAGTAAAAGGAGCAGTGATTTAAAACTGCTGCAGGACATTCTCTTATGAATTCTATGTTTATGAATTCTATTATTGGCATTACTTCTATTATATTTATTTATTTTATCTCTTCGTCCTTTTTTCAAATCAACTAGAGGGCAATTATATTTTTTGTCAGGTCTACGAATCTTGTTACTTTACTTTTCTATCATATTAAAAATATTTTTTTATCAATTTATTTTATATATTTTGTTATTAAATTTATAACGTTGTATGTAATCTTTTGTACAAGACTATACCTTCAATAATCAATATTAATAAAATACTAAATAAATATTAGCCATGTATGACTCACCAGGTCGATCCAGGGCCCTGTTTCATAATGAAAGTTAATAGTATTAGTTGATAGTACAAGTGTAGAAACTAGTGTAGTAATAATACTAATACTTATTTTTTTCATAATAGGGATGACTATTAGTGATATTACAGGAATTAAAAAATACTAAAGTACAAGTTACTATTGTACAAGTCTGTGTAATTGAATTAAGATAAATCTACAAGACTAATAGTATTAGTTTGTACTTTATTATGAAACAGGGCCCAGATGGTATTTAATAAAAAAAAAAAAAAACATATATATATGTTTTATTTCGATACGTTATGTTGATTTTTATTTATTTAATCTGTTTATAATTTATTTTGTATAATTCTTACCTCTATAATATTATGTTTTATATCATATCAACTACTATCTAATTAATTTATTCATTATTTATTAATTATTTATTGTGTATATTTCCAAGTTTGTTTATTATTATTTTAATGTTTCTCTGGCATAAGTTTGTTACATCGTTTTTGTTTTTTCAGCACTGACGTAGGCCTGAAATTATGGTCAAAACATCGGCACAAATAAATATGTTTTTTATTAAATAAATCAATTTTATATCCAAATCCGTCTCAACACTTTATTTTTTCATTAGTCCAACGTTTCGGCCTTTCTAGCCATCTTCAGGGACATCTAAATATTTAACAGCTTATATTATATCTTCATTTTTAAACATTTACAACAACATCATTATTCACTATATAATATAACATACCTTCAATGCAAAAAGAATAAATGGTTTGTTATATGGTGTGGTGTTTTATACTGTTGATAATCTTATAGAAAAAAATAAATGTTAATGTTTTTAAATTTTAAATAAATAGGTTTTGAACTTTGAATAAAGAAAATGACCTGGGCAGAATAGCCTGCAATAGAAATTATAAATTAATGTGAGAAGGATTTTTGTATTGAAGGTATGTTATATTATATAGTGAATAATGATGTTGTTGTAAATGTTTAAAAATGAAGATATAATATAAGCTGTTAAATATTTAGATGTCCCTGAAGATGGCTAGAAAGGCCGAAACGTTGAACTAATGAAAAAATAAAGTGTTGAGACGGATTTGGATATAAAATTGATTTATTTAATAAATATAACCTTGTCTCAAAAAATTTTGAAATAATATAAATAAATAAGTTTTTGTTTAATTGTCTCTTTTTACTTACCACCCCCCTGCCACGATCATCTCCTCATATTATTATTATCATTCGAGTATCGAACAATAGGCTTGCAATTGGTACAAGAAAGTTTTTACCGAATTCGTGGCAATGCCCTATCACTCCTGTACAATATTCTCTCGAGGAATAAAAACAATTTTCGAACGACCAGGCCTAATAGATAATAGAAGAGAGTACAAGAGCAACAGGGAGAACGGTGGCTGTTGTTTGCTTTCCTAAACTGCCATTGTTTTCGTTGCCTTGTTAGGAGTGGATTAATTGGAAACAAGCCTGCACTTCCTCTTGTCAAAACATAAATATTTTCCAAAACTTCAGGACCCCATTTTCAATTCATCTCCCGCGTGCCCCCTCCCGGTACAGGGGGGAAATACAATAACCCCTCCCACCCACCTCCCTCTGGATAATCCGGATCGAAATAATTGAGTTTCTCGTTTTTTCAATCCCCATCTCCTTTTATCCCTACTGCGGCTTACTTAATTCGGAGACCATGCCTTGGGGGGAGGAACGGATTACTAGGAAAACTTGATATTGCATTAAAAATTACTTGTAACCCCTATTGATATACAAAACCCGTATTAAATCTCCTTTTTGTACAGTAAAATTTAATCTATAGTTAAAATACAGTATGTTCTAAACAGACATATTTACATCGACGGTGAGGAAATATCGAATTATCTATCTACCGAAATATCGGAATTTACTAACTATATCTACAATAGATTTTTGGAGAAAGCCATTTTTGTTTTTGTGATTTTCTGTGCATTTTAACTAGTTTAGTTCAATTGAAAAAAATTTCAATTTCTTGAGACTGGTATTTATTTATATAAATATTTAAATGTATTTATTAAATATTTATCAATAAATTGAGACCTGGGCAGAATTGCCTGCAAAAAATTTTTTGATGTGAGGTGAGAATTTATATTTGAAGATTGTCCTTGAGGATGACCGATTTGGCCGAAACGTTGGACTATTAATATAATAAAGAGTGTTGAGAGTAAAAAAAGGATACCAATTGATTTATTATTTATTTACATCGACGGTGAGGTTCTGATATTTCCTAACTATACCTACAATTGATTTTTGGAGAAAGCCATTTTTGATTTTTGTGTGCATTTTAACTAGTTTAATTCAATTGAAATTTTTTTTTTTGTTTTAATTATAATTATTTTCAATTTCTTGAGACTAGTATTTATTTATTAAATATTTATCAATTGAGACCTGGGCAGTCAATAGCCTGCAAAACATTTTTAAATTTTTGATGTGAGGTGAGAATTTATATTAGAATTTTGTCCTTGAGGATTGCCAATTTGGTTGAAACGTTGGACTATTAATATAATAAACAGTGTTGAGACTAAAAGTATCCTTTTTTATTTGATTTATTTAATTTTTTTTTTGTTATTATAAAACCAATCGAAAACAAATCGAACGGTTCATATTCATCACAACCACCATATTAAAAAATAATAGCATAATATTAATATAAATATAGCCCGACTGATATAGAAAACTGGGATGAAATATTTTTTCAAAGAGAAACAAAAGTGATATTCATTTTTCACACCTTAAAAAACCTATTCTACGAATTTTTCTAGTAATTAAAATATTTTTGTAATAATTTATTTATTGTTATTTACAACTGTAAACATAAATATAAATCAAGTAAATTTGCAGTAAGTGCTATAATAACATGATACAAACATGTGGAGAAACCCATTGATAGAACTCCAAAAATATTTCTAGAGAATCATCTTCTTTTCAGACGCCTAGGAGTATTATTCGATGGATTAATCGACGGGTAAATGTCCAAAGAGTAAGGGTTTAAGGATTTGGTGTTTGACGAACGTCTCTGAACAGTAGCTTATTGCCAACAATTGGTGGTATCGGCAACGAACCTTCGGGTTAGCTGAGCCTTTGTTATTATACATTTCAAAAAGCGATATTGCAAGGTAAACTTAGTTAGGGTAAAAAAGTAAACTCATTCACACTTTCGATGTTTTTCAACTCGAAGAGCTCTGATGGAACTCTACAAAGTAGGGCGAAACGTCAGGAAATAAATGGTTGCTTAGTATTTACTGTTCCTTTTTTACCGCACCCTGAGGATACGAACTATATGTATTTTGAAAAGAACGGCCATCATATATATACAATATAATCCAAAAATAATGGGACGCTAAAAAAGATACATAACTCATTGGACATTTTCAACTCGAACAGCCCAGATGAAACTGAGTTATGGTAGCAATTCCTGCTGACTCTACAACTCCGAGCCACCTCCCTCCACAGCTCCTATATATACCCCCATCAATCCCAAGCTTGTAAGATCAGTACCAGTAATAGTTGTAGCATGTCGTAATGTTCATTGTACTATTTGTTTACCAATAAAGTTTTTTTTCACTTTATCTCCGTTGAATTTCGTAATTCTGTACAAAGAAGAACGTCTTTGTTAACTATTTTTTGTTCCTTTTTGACCGCACCCATTTTCTTCATATTTTATAAAAGTAAACATACAACTTTTTCTTTCTGAAATATCATTTTTTCAATTATCTGCTACATCTTGTATATTATGGTTCTCATGACAACATTATAAAGCTTACCTTTGCTCTGTCCGGTGACTTTATCCCTGAGTACGTTGATCTGATGGACCCGACCGAACTCTGAGAACATTTTGGTGAGGTCGGCTTCGTCCATGCTCCTCGGGACCTGGCCCACGAACATCTTGATGAAGTCAGGATCAGGTTGGTCTTGGACATTCTGCCCTCCGCTACCGTTCATACTCCTGAAAGGGAAAAGATAAATAATAAATTAAAAAAAGAAAAGAAAAAAACAAGAAATAGTAAAAAAAAAAAATAATTGTAGTGTGATGTAACGGAAAGAAGACAGTTGGACTAAGAGGATCATGGAGTGGCAACGAAGAGAGCAAGAGGTAGACAGAGATCACATTATGGGATAAGGGAATGAGAGTAACAAAAAAAAATCAGTTATTTCACCACAATTTTTTATTACTTTAATAAAAACCACGTATAATTACTAGTCAATTGATGGGTCTGCTAAATATATAATATGGTATAAAATAACAAACCATAAAACAAGGCAGATATTTCAAAACGTTAAAAAAAAAATAATTTTTCATAAAAAGATAATCGTTCTTTAAGTTAACTTTAATCCCTTCGGCACTAACGGCCACTATAACCATAAAACTAATATACTTTGATTATTTCAGGATAAATTCCAAATCAATTATAAAACTTATTTAGATAAATTATAAACGAAATAAGATATGATAATTTGTAATTTGATGAAGGAAATTTTAAAGATAATTAAAAGGTTGGTCTAATTGTAGGTCATCGTTGAGTTATATTATTTTATATATGTATATATAGTTGACCGTAAAAAGTGATGTATAGGAAGATGGTCAGGGTTGCGGTCAAAGGAGAAACAAAAATAGTTTACAACTATTTATTTTCCGACGTTTCGCTCCACTTGACTGTTCACCCGTTTGCTCTGAACAGCCCTGATGAAGCCCCCCAAGTGGAGTGTACCCTACAAAGTGGAGCGAAACGTCGGAAAATAAATAGTTGTAAACTATTTTTGTTTCTCCTTTGACCGCAACCCTGACCATCTTCCTATACATACAACATATATTATTTTATGTGTTACTTTTTTTTTCCTTAATTATATTATAAAAAGGTAGGAGTGGGTAGCTCAATGGTATGGCATTGTACTACAAACTCCAATGACCCGAGTTCAAAACCGACTGTTGTAGATAATTTTTCTCATTTTCACTGTAGCTGTGAGCCAGTGGGTTCGGGAGTCCTCCAGGGTGCACCCAGCATCATTAAGTAAATACCCTTAATTGGATAAAAATCAGGCTGTCGAGCGTGATTCTTATCTTCACTTGATCACCTCCTTGCACAACCGTTAGTCTAGTAACAATACTTACTTAGAAAGTACTGCTGAACTTTCATGGGTTGTAGAGATTCAATTTTTTTTGTTAATATTATAAAAAGGATTACTATAATTTTAGTAATCTAAATTTTTACCTGGTTACTATCAGATTAGAAAATATCCAGAAAATAACGGAAATTATGTCATAAAGAACTTTAAATACAACTTTCCAGTAAATGTTATTCTCCCAAGATACGTATTCGTCAGATAAAAAAAAACAACAGATAACAGTCTATAAAAAATAAAATCAAATAAATCACGTGATGGCATTGATTTTTTTAAGGTGGATAATGATATTTTAATTATATAGTTTAAAAATGAAAATCTGTATCGCAACAAGGCCTCGTGGATTGACTTTTATTTCTGTGGTGGTCCCACGAAATGGAAACTTGACATCATGGTAGAACAGAGCCGTGTGTCAGAAAGTACTAGGATGAAAATAATAATTAAAAAAAAAAGATTTTCCTCCAATTAAGAGTATTCACCTTATAGAGACTGGGTAGACACTGGAGAGCTCACGAAGACTTAGGGTTACCTTACTAACTCACAACTACAGTAACAGAATATATTTAGTCGGCCATAGTCGGATTCGAACCCGGGTTCTTGGAGTTGATAGCCCAACGCCTTACTCTCCGAGCTAACCCGCTCCCTAAAAACTTTTTTAATAGTGTTTAATGTACGTTTTTAAGAGTAGATAATATGAGGTTTCAAATGTCATTCAATTCCATAGATTGACACATTTGAAAATATATGACCCTTAGCAAGATAATGTAAACTATTACTTTTCAAATGATATTTTAAAAATATAGTTATATAAGTGGGGTACTGTATTACAACATATGATATGCGGGAGTTACATTCTTTTCATCACGGTGAAGAAAATAACAAAAAGAAAAAAGAAAATTCTCAGGCGTTGAAGAATAAAAGAGGGGAGTGGGAAAGCGAGAGAGCGGAAAGGATTAAATATTTTATAGATGGAACGGAGGGGGGGAGAATGAAAAACTCCAACAGAATATTAGTATTCGAGCCTTTATGTCCAAACTTGGAGGAGGAATTGGCTGAAACTGCCGTACCTAAGTCCCACTTGCCAACTTCTGGTTCCTCTCTCACTCTCGCTCTCACACCCTCACTCTCTCTCTCGGGAACTTGAACCGTGGTCTTCATATCTCGGCCAACTTCACAACTAGAGCTCCTCTCAAAGGCGCTGGGTTAGGCTTGGCTGCTTCTTCTACAAAGCCTTGTTCTAGAAGAGGCATCGGAGGAATCGGTACCGAACTTGGGAGGATTCAATGGAGGACCTTGTAAGCGTATTGGAGAGTCTCTCTAAAGTTAATTGGTATCCCAGCACAAGAGCTCCCAAACTTACCCGTTGAGGGAAATCAATTTAAACCAGAAGGCAAGCAATAGTTAATATTATCTAAATATTATCCATCCATCCTAATATCCAATTGAGGAATTTTCTGTCAAAATTTGATATAATCCCTTCTTTAAATTTATTTAAAAAATAAAACAAACCCATCTCAAATAGGTGTAAGTAATCATAATTATGAATAAAAAATTAACTAAACTGGATAACATGCATAATAAGTTTCCAATAATCTTCCAAAAGTAGACATAAGTAAGAAAATAATCATGATATTAAGAAGATAGGTCGAAGAGAGAGAGAAATACTTTATTTATCTATGCCGCCTAATTACATCAGGTTGATATCTCACACAGCATACTTATCAATCCCATAAATAATAAGATATAATGAAAACAATTTGTTTCCCTACAGTTTCCTTTTACAATCAATTTCGGTCTATACACGAAATAAAAATGTTTCAATTCATTCTTTTTTTCTTTCCCATTTCTGCTCCTCCAATTTCACCATTTCATAATTTTTTAATTCACCCGATCAACAAATTCGCTCTCCGGAATTCACCCTCCTAGATCCTCTTCAGTGACCCGCTAAACAAATTCACTATAAGACGGCAATGTGAGATCAGACCATCATTTATAGTAACAGCAGTAGATCAGTTTACCAAAAACAAACAAATAGATACATTTTACGAGAATAAGACAAACACATAGATTCAAAGGAAAATATAATAAAAAGCCGGTTACAAGAAACACTTGAATGGATAAATAAGTTATAAAACAATATGAATAAAAAAAAAAAATAATAATAACAATATAAAATCATTTAATGAATAAATAAGTCAAAACACACAAATCGACAGGTCCTCATATTAAAACTAGCTAATTCCCATGCAGGTGATGGTGCATGATCCCCAGGGAATCCAAAATAGAAGAATGAATAAACCTTTATTTTGACCAAGTCACCCCCTTGCACAACCGTTGGTCTAGCAACAGTACTTCCTTACAAAGTACTGCACCTTTAACCCTTCATAGGTTGTAGTGGTACAGATTCAATTCTTGTTTCATTTATCAACTATTGTTTAACAGTAAATATTTTCAATTGGAAATAATTATTTATTTGAAATAACCAAAATTAAAGATGCTTTTGAGGAAACTGTATCTTTTTAATTCGTCATTTAAGCGATGCTTGACTATTTCAATGAAGAAAAGATCTAATTGGTATTAAACATCATCTAATTGTACTCTTATATTGATTTATCTAGTTTAATTATAATTGCTAGAGCTGTTATTGCGAAAATCGAACACAAAATGAAAAATCGATTGTTTTAAGTGAGATGGAGAGAATGGGCTCGGGGATCCTGAAGTTGAGATTGTATATAATTTATTTTAAAAATATATGTTTTAACTTATTTTTTTATTTTTTATCAATTAAACCAATATTACTCATTGCTCAATTTTGTAGTAGATTGTAACATTTATCAATAAATAATGTGCTAAAAAAAAAAAAAAAAAGGCCGAAACGTTAATGAAACATGTAATATAATAAAATAAAACTGTAAGATTTATATTGTTATTTACAACTGTATACACATATATACATCAAGTAAATTTGCTGTAGGTGACATAGTAACATGATAAAAACGTGTGGAGAATCTACCCACTGATAGAACTCCAATAACATTTCTAGAGAAGAAGATCTCGAGGCCATCTTCTTTCCAGACGCCTAGGAGGATTATTAGGTAATGGAGGAGAAGCCAGGTTAGAAACGAGTGGATTTGGGTGGTTGAGAGGTTTATTATGGAAGGAACGGTATCTGGCTCTGGCCAAATCGGCAACATATGGAACATTGACGTCCTGATGGATGACTTGTCTATATTTAAATTGAGCTCTGGGGCTCCACCAAACCATCAAATTCTTCCCGCATCCAATCGTTACAATCTAAATTCTTACGTAAAATCCTTTATGCTCCTCATTACGTCACAAATAAACTCATTCACAAAGACCTTAACATCCCATTCGTTGCAGATTTGACCCAAAACAGATATGCGTCTTTTCATTCCAAACTCCTTAACCATCCTAACCCATTAATTCTTAATCTTTCATCCTTAACAATCCCTGATAATCTTCCGAAGCGCCTAAAAAGAAGATCGCCACGGGACCTTTTAATTTAAATTAATGTTTGAAGTACCACCAATGGGTGGTTCCTTCCCAAGATTTTCAAGTGTATATGAAACATACAACATATTTACCTATTGTATTATTTTGTACAGTTGTAAATTACATTAAATAAATAACTAACTTAATAGTTTAAAATAATAATTAAAACATTGTTGAAACTATGAACTGTTGCTTTTCGATCTAGTATCACCTTATTACCTTCTAAGGATATTTTCAACAAAAAAAAAATAAATAAAGAAAAGAAAAAAATCCTCTTCTCCCGTCTAGAAGTTAATTCAGTTCTGCTATTGGATCGATAAGAGATTGGATTGAGTTCCTGATAAAGAAATGAATTTTAAACTTCAAACGCTTTTGTCTGAGCTTCGTTTCCTTAAATCAGTTCAAATTGGTATTTTCTTTTTTTAGTTAACACAAAATATTTCTTGTTTTCTCTGAGGAATATAAGATAAAAGAGTCTAAGATTATGACAGAGAAATTAATTATTCTATTTAATATTAATTTGTATGACACTATTGGATAAATATGATAGTACAAGAGCCAAAGAGGAGAAAAAAGTCAATTAGTTCACCCAAATTTCATATTGATTTAATAAAAACTATATATAATTACTTGTTAATATCGATGAACTATCACTCCTTGAAGAAAAACCTTAAAAAATACATCATATTATATTCAACATCAAAAGGTTCCTGAGATATAATTTTTCATAAACCAAACGTTCTATCCGAAAAACTAGAAATCATCATCTTATTAATTTATTTTAGAAAATAACACATTAATAAAAACACTTAGTCGTTCTTGTAACGTATTTTTTAATTCAGAGTTTGGCCATTATCGGCGTAGAAACCACATGGCGGTTAGATTGCAAGCTAACAGGCTGGTTTATTCTGTTTTTTTTCCTATCTTTATTTTACCCCCCCTCCTTTTTTTTCTCAATTTTCCTTACCCATATTATTAGTCATGTTCACCATATATTATTATTGTTGTTTTCAAAATATTTTTTTTTTTTCAATTCAATTATTTTGTTAAACTTTACGTTATTTTGCCTCTTTATCTATTATTATGGTTAAATATATTTTCTTTCTCTCAATTTTATTTTACTTTCTATAATTTTAAATTTTAAATTATTAATAAATAATATATTCATATTTCTTTGCATTATATAACTTCATTTTTATTTTATTTCCTTAATTATGTTATTTTACCTACTTATTCAATTACCTATGTATACATTTTATATTAAAACAGTATAAACCTAAAGAGAGTAATCAACTAAGAATGGTACATCACTTCAAGGGCCATCCTCTGGTGGTTAAGGCACAGGTCTTAGCAACTTGAGAAATTTAGGTGATGCCGGCTCGAATCCGGCCTGAAGGGTGACCTTTTTTAATTTCGTGAGGCCGCCATGGAAAACTTGACCCCTCACCATAGTTAGATTAGGTTGGTGACCTTTAGATAAGCCCCACCCCTCCCTCGTATGTCAGAAATGACCAGGAACACCGTCTTATCATCATTTAACTTGAGGCCTAATTCAAATGCTGCTTCTTCGAATTCCTGGAATGTTACTTTTAATACTGCTCGGGTTTTTGCGACAATGACTAGATCAGTTGCGTCTGCTAAATTTCGAGACAGTCAATCGTAAATGGTCCCTTCTGGATTAGTTATAATTGAACGAATAATTACTTCCAGTGCTATATTAAAAAGAAGAGGAAAGGAGGATGACCATGAAGGATACTTCAACCAAAAAAAATTTGGAGACCGCTGGTGCAGGAGAGAGTTATGTGAACATCCGGGTAATGTAAAAAACAGTTAAATTAAAAACATTATTAAGGCTAAATGAAAAAAAAAAATGGACATACTTTCTTTGGCCTTCGAAGTATAGTATACATGCATATATGTTCTTATGGTTGATGAAAATGCTCGTCTTTAAGACAGTCAAATTTATAACTAATTCGACAAACATTAACATAATTTAACATTGCCATGATAGAGATAAATCCTTATTTAATAATTCGTTGTTTAATTACATTCATAAAAAAAAACACTATCAACTGTCCTATTTGCATTTATAGCCCTTGACTTTAAGGAGTCGTTATTTCGCAAGGACAATTAGCTAAGCTTTTATAGCCCTTTAAATAATCCTTTCTTAATTTACATTGGGAATGAGAAAGCTATTAAATTATATACAACATTGTTAATGACACATATTTAAGAAGGAGAAATCAATATTATAAAAAAAAAAATGAGAATTTTACAATATATTATTAGATAATTTGGTATTTATAAATCAAAATAATTCAAGAGGTAGGAAAAACAGAGTCGAATGCTTCAATTCTAAGGGATGGGCTAACAGTGAGGTAGTATACTGGGCTTATAAACGCTCTTGCTGGTGGTAAAAATCAAATTTATATATTTATTTATTAAACAGGATTTTTTTTAGGATCTAACAAATTTTGTAGGAACATAAGAATGTTGCAGCCTATCGCGAATGGTCTACTGTAACTGGCCGGTGATAGTAGCAGGAGCGGTGCACCATAGAGCAAAGTGGTGTATGAATATATCTTTAGCTTTAAATGAATCCTTCGTAAAATCTTCAATGCTCCTTATTTTGTTACTAATAAAACCATCCATAAAGACTTAAATGTTCCTTATGCAACCGATCTAGCCCGAACCCGATATTATTCCTTCCATAATAAACTCCCTAACGACCCAAACCCACTAGTTTCTAATCTTGCTTCCTCTTCCATTCCTGGCAATCCTCCGAGGCGCCTGAAAAGAAGATGGCCTCGTGACCTTATATTGTAAACTGTTTTTAGAGTTCTACTACTGGGTAGTTTCTCTACATCCTGTATCATATCATTATGTCATTATGATCAAATTTACTTGTTGTATTTTTTATACAGTAGTAAATATCAATAAATAAAAAAAAAAAAAAAGCTTTAAGTGAAGCGAGATCTGCAAGCAGTAGAGTCTATAGCACTGCTGTAAGGCTAGCTTGAATCTAAGTGAGATGCCTCTATAGTTTCACGCCAAGGAAGAGGATAGTATTCGAAATACTTCTGCCGTAACTTATATATGTGTTTTTGTGTAAAAGTATTAGGAAGCTGCCTAAAAACACATTTTCTAAAAAAAACGAAGATAAATGATAAAATTGTCCTAATAATTCATAATTATTACAGTAAAATCTGTTTTTATGCGAACAATGTCAATTGTTTTGAAACCTAAGAAAGGAGCCTATAAGAAGATTGGAACTTCTTCACAACGGGCTGGGGAAGAGGGAGGCGCCGACATTGTACAACGAGAAATGAAATCCGAGGATTTGGAAGAACAATCGACCTCAAACCGAGGAATAAGCGATTAGTTCCGGAAGACGAGATCCCTTCAATTGGAAACGGAAACCTCTTATTAGAAGGGCTTAAGGGTAAACAATAGAATTTAGAATAATGGAAGAGCTTTATAGTAGGATGAGAAACAAGGTGATTGCAAGGCGCTGTGAGCCCCACCAGAGTTGCATCTAGAGATAGCTAGTTGGAGGCCTTAGATGGGCAAGGAGTAGTGTAAGGTACTATATCTACTATCTATACTATATATACTATATCTGTGTAAGGTACTATAAAGGAAGACTAGAATTTAATTGAATTAAATAATTTAATTTAACTTCATTTTACATCTTAATTCTACAAATATATATTTTTTGGTTGTGTAACCCCTCAGTTCAGATTTTTAAATTACCTTATTTCACTTCATTTCAATTGTTCATGTTACTCCTGTTATCAATTTACTATCATACAATTCCACGAATATCAATCAATTAAAATTTTGTACTATTCAATTATCAGTTATCAATTTTTTATCAATTATGATTTAATTCAATATTTTGTATAGTTATAAATTTGTTTGTATAACTATTCCTTTTCATTTGTATGTTACTCTAAATGTTGTTGTTATCTCTTTTGTTCTATAGCCCTGATGAAGACCTGAAACTCAGGTCGAAACGTCGGCATAAAATAAATAAGTATGGTTTTGTTTATTTATGTTGTTCTTTGCTGACAAACTTCTCCAATCATTATTCTACGGTCAACTATCTACACCTCATTTTATTCTTATCATTGTTTATTTTATATTAATACTAGTTTATGTTCCTTATCTTCCTTCCATTTATTTATATATATTTTTCTTTTCACTTTTTTTTTTTTTTACATGATATTGATCCTACCTTAATTTACCTATTGTGTATCTTATTGTTGTAACATGGTTAGTTGTTGTTTTTGTATCTTTTTAGTCCTGATGAAGCACGGCAAAGTGGGGCGAAACGTTGGACAAAAATAAAATAGCTTACATGACTTTTCCATTTTACACCTTTGCAGTTTATTTTCCAATCCTCCTTCTTGGAAGGGGAAGAAAGTATTCGGGATCGCAAACTGTCCACGGGCTAGTTTGCTTAGAATATGTCCCTTCCCTCCCAGCCTACAGGCTCTAGGCGTTCCCTTAGGAAATAGAGCGGATCCGGAAATTGCCCATAAGCTCCGATGTAACGACCCCCCTCCTACAATGTCCCCCCTTCCCAATCCTAACAATAGATTCAAATCCATACCTGGCTCTTCTGCAACTCCTCTGAGGCTCGTAGTAAGGTATTCAGTGGGATATTCAGAAAAGAAATATGCGATTTTAGTAAAAAGGAAAAAAAAAATTGTCAATATTAATATATATATATTTATATAAAATCGCATATTTATTTTCTGAATATCCCACTGAATACCTATTCAATACCTAACTATAGGTTATAAAACCTACCGAGATAGTGATCAACAGTGATGGGACTTTTAGGTGATAAAAAATTCAAAACATGTACATAAATATTTAATTTTAAATAAATATTTAATAATGCCAAAGAAATATTTGATATTAAATTTTAAAGAGAAATCCAACCTTCATAAGTCTTAAAATAAATAAAATGTGAGGGGGATTCCTGATGCGTTAAATGTAAAATGTTTTACTATGCTAAAAGTTACAAGTATTGGATTGCGAGCAGCCCTCTTTAAAGTCATGGTAAAAACATAATAGTTCGTAGTGGATTTTTAGAGGAACTTGTTTTTTAACCTTTCCTTTCAAAACTTCTTGTTAATGTTTACTTCTAAGCTTGTATTAAAGTAATTTATTACAACATGTCTAAATTGAGTGAAAAGTAGAAATTGTGTGACATGTTGGCTACTGAGTGTCTTGTTGATCTTTTAACTTGTAAGGAAGAGAATCAAGATGGGCTAATTGACAATTATTATTATTATTATGGCCATCCATTGCTTTATTAGTATTAAAAACATCCTAAACTATACTAACTAAATCTAAACACAAATAACGAGCAAGTTACCTAAGACAACTACAAACAAAACGATGAAAAAGCTGGTATGTTGCGTGACGTCATTCTACACATTCTAACAGGCTCTCTACCATGTTAATATACATAAATATATAATATTAACATTACCATTGTAATATCGTTTTAACATGGTAAAAGAAGGAAATATTTATCCACTTAACATAACTGTTTTCCATTTAACTTTAACAGTATAAAACTTTTTCATATGTTAAAAGGTTTTATAAACATAAATAAATATTCACCAATCTTCTCGTGCCATCGATGACCATGTAAATGCATCTAATTTTTTTTAAAACCAAAGACTGATCTACACAACTATAGTGAGGAATTGAGCTGTGAGTCTCCATTAAACCGAATTCCTCTCGTATCCAATCCTTACAATCCAAAATGCTTTGTGAAATTCTCAATGCTCCTTAATATGTCAAAATCATACATAAAAACCTCAAATATCAATCCATTCTTAATACTCTAACCACCCAAACCTTTCTTACTTACTATTCCTATTCCTGGCAATCATCAGAAGCACCTAAATAGAAGATGGCCTCGAGACCTTCTAATGTACAAATTTTATTTACATGCTACCAATGAGTAGTTTCTCTACAAGTGTGTGTAATTTTTCAATTTTATCTATTTTGTCTTTCATGTTACACAGTTGGCTTTGTAACTTGTTATTGTATAATTTAGCTTTAATATTTGTATGAATATATTCCAGTTAGGTTTTTTGTATTTTATCAGTTAGGCCTGGTAAATATTGTAGCTTCAAAAAATTATTATTTGTAATTATTATGATTTTTATATTTGTGACTAAAATTATGTTTATATTATGACTATCCACCGAAAAGTAGTCGGACTTTTTGGATTAGTGGGCCTACAATAAAAAAAAATATGTAAATGGCCTAGTCAAATTATGTAAATAGACAAGCCCAACCAATTAATGCATTTGGGGAATTCCTAATGGATTTCCTCCCTTTCTTTTACTATTACATTATGACAAATAATGAAAATGTTATTACTAGAGATGGAAATTAATTAAATAAATCTGAATCCATTTTTAGCCGAGAAACAGACAAAATGGCTACAACCGCCATAGAAATCTGGGTCTAATTTCCATGACAAAAAGTGGCTTGGCCCTAAGTTACCTGAATGTATTCCTCTCTGCTTTTTGTTACACCGCAAGAAATCTACGGCCGTCTTTAAATAAAAAGGAAAAGTAGAAGCGAGAGGGTGGGGGGGGGGGAGGAGTGAGAAATTTGAAGAATTCCTGTCGGAAACAGGACCGCTTATTATTTCTCCTTCCTCTTCCCCGGGGTCCTATTTCATTTTTTCCTTAATCTCTTATTTTGTTCCGTGAGATTAGATTTGTAGAAAAAGAAAAAAAAAGGGAAGAGGGAAGAAAGGATAAAATGTCTTTAAAAGTTTAACTGTGATTTGTTATTATTTTTTCACCGTTTTTTTTTTAAATTTCAAAAATCTAATAATCAGATGTGTTAAGAATGAAGAGAATTCTTTTATTTTTAATGTCATTTGTTTTTTTTAATTTGATTTATTTAATATTTTAAATTAGTATAAGTGATAAAAAAAAGGATGTTGACTCTAGTATATACGATAGTATATAATCGCTGGTCGTGGTGTCAATATTGCACTATATGTTTACTGCAACAGAGTATTATCGCAGGGCAACTTCAGAGCAGGACATCACACGTATTTTTCGCAACTCAGTTTACAGTTCGCATTCGCATAGGCTTGAGTATAATTTAGTAATTTACGTTAATTTTCAATATAGTTTTCATTAAAATTTTTTTTGTTAATTTCCATTTTTATTTATTAAAGAAAATGATACTGTATGAAGCGCTTCACGAATCCTGTATTAAACAAATCAAAGGTATGTTCGACGACTTTACATTAACGATTGGGTAGAGGCTGCGAGCGAATAAGTTTTCGCCCCTATTCCCAACAGGATAAAATGGTGTAAGTTTAATAAGAAGCTGACATTCCAACCAATCCTAACACTATCCTCACCTCGTATGCCGATGACACGTGTGTGCTCGCAGTTAATAATAACCCATTATTTATATCCCAAACTCTCCAATCCCATATCACAGCCCTAGAAGATTGGTGTCGTAATTGGAGGATTAAGATAAATTCCAACAAATCCCATCAAATCACCTTTACCCTTCGTCGTAAACCTACTGACTGCCCTACAGTTTCATTTAATACTGTTACTCTTACCGCTGTCGAACAGATCCACTACCTTGGACTACATCTGGACAAACGACTGACCTGGAATCCTCACACCAGACTGAAAAGACAGGAAACTGCACGTCGATTTCGACTGTTACAGCACTTACTAAACAAAACAAACGTTCTAAACTTCCAACATATTACAAAAGACTGATCTACATGACTGTAATAAGGCCAATCTGGACATAAGGAGTTGAGGAGTTGGCTCCACTAAACCTTCAAATTCCTCTCGTATTCAATCCTTACTATCCAAAATCCTTCGTAAAATCCTCAATGCTCCTTACTTTGTCACAAATAAAATCATACATAAAGACCTTAATGTTCCCTATGTAACCGATCTAGCCCGAATCAGGTATCACTTCTTCCATTATAAACTCCCTAACCACTCAAATCTAGTTTCTAACCTTGCATCCTCTTCCATTCCTGACAATCCTCTGAGGGGCCTGAAAAGAAGATGGCCACGAGATGTTAAATTGACGAGATTAAAATGGTATTAGAGTGCTACGAATGGGTAGTTGCTCTACACGCCTGTAACACTCCATTTTAACTAAGAACATATTTACTAAATGTATTATGTAATATACAGTTGCAAATTTCAGTAAAGTAAAACAAAAAAAAAATTAATAAGGAATTCGATTTTTACGGATTAGATTATAACAGCAATAGGACTAGAAAGAGATACCTCTTTGTTTTTTGTGTAACAAATTCCAGCCTACCGTTAAGTAGGGTTGGTGATAGCTCCAAAGTTTCAATTATATTGATAAAAATATATATATATATATATATATATAAGTTACGGTACGGGAGTTACGGAGTCAGCTGTTATTTCAATGTCAGCTGACTGAGGGGATCAGCTGATCGAACGTATATAAGAGATGTACCGAATACAATAAAGCCAGTATGTTACAGCAGTTCAAACGTGTTACATCTTATTCCTTCTTCTCTTTTTTGACATTTTGCTTTCGCCAATACTTAACTTATATATATATATATATATAGTTCCATTTCAGATGATGTCATAAGTTTTTCCCGACAAATAGTGAAAATAAAGGCGATCCATACAATAACTAAAATTTTGAACGAAGAGTTTTTATATTTTATATATTTTTATACGACTTTTATATTTCATTTATGGGCGAAAAAGTTTTCTTTTTTTTTTTTTAAATTTCAAATAGGAAAAAATCAAAAACGAATTTGAGCTAGATTAAAGGCTAATAAAATACAAATATAATAAAAGATAAAGCTAGATTACACTTACCCAATTCACACTCGTTCGTATTAGTGAAGAACATTCTTTACAGTTAAGTAAATTTTAGGATAATAGTTGATATTTAGTGTCTGTAAAACAGAAAATAATTATCTGCCAAGGCCGGATTCGAACCCGAATTTATAGAGTGTGTAACACAGTGCCTTATTACTGAGCTACCCACTCACAATTCACAAGGTTATTCAACTAAAATATTTGTTTTATTGAATTGGTCAAAGGAGAGAAATGTGCTATGTCACAAACACTGCTACCTAAATTATTGAGTTTTTACAGTAAACAAATTTGTTTTTGTATATAATATAAGTATACATGTCCAGTTTTTCAAATTTTGTATTATAATTTTTATTTTTGTTTTCATTAGTAATAAATATTACAATACGGAGCTCTTTTAACGATGTTATGTTACATTTTTTTTTGTTCCTAGGTAATTTTTTTATTTTTGATTTTTTCAAAACCTTATGTTATTTAATCTCTCTATTCGACGCTTATTCATCTCACATTTTTTTCATCTAGTGATCCATCACAAATATTTAATTTATTATACAATTTTAATTCAAATTTAAGGGTTAATAAAATGTTAAAACACGCAATATACAAACATAAAGGAATTAAATAAGAAAAACAAAACTAAATAGAAATATATTGGAAGAAGATTTCATATTATTAGAAAACTATTTATTGTTAACCAACGTTTCGTCCCACTTTGGAAGGCTTCGTCAGGGCTGTCAGATTGAAACAAAAATGACAACTCCAGTTGTCCTTCAATAACTAAGAATAGTAATAGTAATAAGTATGAATGAGATAAATGAGTTAACGATAAATAAATAAGATAACTATATTTGTTATCTAATTTTTTTTATAGTGGACAAAACATATATTAGACACAATGAACCAGACAAATTTAATGTAAAATTAGGAATAATTAAATTGAAAATTTTCCATGTAGCGTTATATGCTGACTCGAGTTTTAGCTTTTATATAAATATATATTTCCATTTTTTCAAATCTTGTATCTTAATTTTACTTTTTTTTCACTATTAATAATATATATTACAATACAGTGCTCTTTTAGCGATGTTATATTACATTTTTTATACTTGTTCCTTGGTCACTTTTTGTTTTGTTCATAGTATTGTCTATTTTACTCTCTCTATTCTACGTTTATTCCAGTGATCTATCACAAATATTTAATTTATTATACAATTTTCATTAAAATTTAAGGACTAATCGAATGTTGAAACATGCAATATACACACAAAAAATAATTAAATAAGAAAAAAAAACTAACTAAAAATAAACGAAATATTAGTAGAAAAGTATTTATTGTTAACCAAACTTTCGTCCCACTTTGAAGGGCTTCGTCAGGGCTGTCAGATTGAAACAAAAATGACAACTCCAGTTGTCCTTCAATAACTAAGAATAATAGTAATAAGTAGGAAAGAGATAAATGAGTTAACAATAAATAAATAAGATATTTGATAAATAAACTATATTTGAAGATAACGGTAAAAATTTCAAATTTCTTTTTATAGCGGACAAAACATATATTAGACACAATGAATCAGACAAATTTAATGTAAAATTAGGAATAATTAAATTGGAAATTTTCCATGTAGCGTAATATGCTGACTAGAGTTTTAGCTTTTATTTAATGAATAATTCTCCATAAAACTTGAATTAGTGCTTTGATAAACTAATGAGAGAATCATGACATGAAAAGTGTTTTAGAATGTCCCTCCGTTGATAACATGCACAATTTATCAGTCATGTCATTTATTTTACACGCTATTGTGTTCGAATCCTTAATTAACTGTACATATTTGATTACGAATGTTAAAAAAGTATATTAGCGAATACATGCTATTATCCTTGTGTTCCAATTAAGATAAAGGGATATGTTATGTTAAATTTATCAATGTTACAAGCACTCTGTTACTACAATACGTGTAATTTTATATGAAATTGGAAGAATATTTAATGATGAAGGTTTAAGGGATGAAAAAAGGGCCTTTTTGTAGACTGGTATATTTTTATACTTTTTAATAAACTACATTTCATTTTATCACTTGCTGATGTTTTTTAATTCCATGCTTGAATATTTATTTTATTAATTTATTCAGAGAAGTACATCAAATATGGTCTGGCCAGATAATATCTAACGAAATGATAAAAAAAAACATAAATGAAATTTGAGATATATTTTTCATTATTAAGCTAGAACTAGTAAAGTATGAATTAATTTCCAGCAATAAAACAAAATTAACAAAATACAACTAAATACAAAAAAAAAATTGATAGAACTTATAAAGTGAATAATAATGATACGAATTTACAATTAATAAATTAATAATAATAAGATAATGAATTCACAATAATTTTTTAAAAATATTTTTATAGTGTAATATTACATACTGTCATATTTATAGACAATAATAATAGGAATCAGTATCAGTATATCAGGAAGAAAAAAGTTTAGGTGGTTAAGAAGACAACAAATTTGAGATTTTCTGTTATATTACTGCGGTGCGTTATGGTTTTCAAAGTTCGATGTAGAGTTGCAAGTTTTGATAAATGACTATTAGGACTGGTCCAACATCTAACAAAAAATAAAGTTTTAGTTTTACTTGAAATTGACGTGTTTCGAACACATTACAGTAGACAGAGATTTCTTTCTATACTGTTATTCCTTTAGAGGCTGTTCCAAAGCTAACAGGGTTGTCAAAAATTTAACCACAGTCAACGGTACAATCTATAGAATCCATCAAATACAAAATTTGTTGTCGGTTGTGGCACTACTCAAGGAAAGCATCGATATACAATGCAAATTTTGTAGCACTAAAAGTCGTCCATAGCACCAAATATAAAAAATCAATGAACATAAAATTTTGACATTATCAAAAGGACTTAGAAACATATTAAATGAGTAAAATTTACTCAATTACATCAATTGGGATTTGAGATATAGGATAACTTTTTACTTTCTTCCAGACCATCAGTTTTATCAAATATTATAAGAAAGAGAAAAAACTTATGTGCAATATTGAAGAG
>NW_027107582.1:60896-61572 GCF_000696795.3 Halyomorpha halys | reverse complement strand
GATATTATTCCTTCCATTATAAACTCTCAAACCACTCAAACCCACTAGTTTCTAAACTTGCTTCCTCTTCCATTCCTGGCAATCCTCCGAGGTGCTGTGTGTGTGTGTGTCTGTAAAGAGGAATAGTTGTGTTAAAGATATTATTTCAATTTTTTTTTTTTTAATAGTTATTTATTGCTATTTACAACTTTACATTATAATACATTGAGTAAACCTGATCTCACTTAAATTGGAGTGTTACAGGCTTGAAGAGAAACTACCCATTGGTAGCACTCTAATGACATTTTACATTAGCTGGTCTCGTGGCCATCTTCTTTTCAGGCACCTCGGAGGATTGTCAGGAAGGGAATAGGATGCAATATTAGAAACTAGGGGGTTTAAGTTGTTGGAGAGTTTATAATGGAAGGAGTGATATCTAGTTCGGGCTAGATCGGTTACATAGGGAACATTAAGGTCTTTATGTATTTTATTTGTGACAAAGTAAGGAGCACTGAGGATTTTACGAAGGATTTTGTATTGTAAGGATTGAATATAAGAGGAATTCAAAGTTTTAGTGGAGCCCCAAAGCAAATGTCCAGATTGGCCTTATTACAGTCACGTAGATCAGTCTTTTGTAATGTGTTGGAACGCTAAAAATTTAGGTTAAAAAAATCCGCTAGTGTTCACGTGACCAAAT
>NW_027107582.1:50603-60846 GCF_000696795.3 Halyomorpha halys | reverse complement strand
ATTTTGGATTGTAAGGATTGAATACGAGAGGAATTCGAAGGTTTAGTGGAGCCCCAAAGCTCAACTCCATATGTCCAGATTGGCCTTATTACAGTCAGGTCATGCCATATTATCAGTCTTTTGTAATGTTATACGAAGTTAATCCCGAAAGTAAGGTTTAGTAATTTTGCTATCTCTCCCCCTACCCGAAGATAGAAGAGGTTTAAATTCATAACGGCATCACCCATTATAGTAAAGTGTAGGAAAAAATTTGCTATTATGAGGAAAATAAAAAGGCTATGCTATAGATTCCAGATCTTGCTAGTATGAAAACCTGATAAGTTAGCATGCCTCAGTTGAGTCGAGAATGAGCCTGTTAGGTCACCAACTTATAGAATAATAAAATTTTTCGGAATAACGTTTTCTTTCATATGTTTCATTATGTGCATTTAAATAGTTATTTATTATTTTAGACACTATTCACATGTGATATTATGTTAACTCCACTAATCATCATTTAAATTTTCTCCTGCATCTTTCATTATGTTATTTTCTTAGACAATTTCTGTTTTTAAATAATTTTTAACTCTGTAATATTGTATTTTATCTTCTATTGGTATCAACCAACTACTATCTACTTAATTTATTATTGCAGGATGGGACGCAAGTACAAGTACGCTCGGTTCGGAACGTTTTGGGTTCGATTCCCACCTGGAGCAGTTTACATTGAATTTTCGGCGGCCCTGAAATATGAATCTTGACACTCCCACCTTGGTACTCGGCGGCAACTCAGGGAGCCGCAAGAAGTTGACAAAAAGGACCACTAGGCCCATGTGCCGGACTTGTCCCCCCACCAAATACCAGTATTAGTAGGGAGCGCGGTAGCCCCGGGGTAAGGCGCGTGGCTACTAATGTAAGGAACCGAGTTCGAATCCCGCTGAACAGTAAATTCTTTCTGTTACACTGTAGCCTTGAGTCTCCTGTCGGTTCGAAGACCTCCTAGGGTCCACCTAGCCTCATAAATTGGGTAAAAATCAAGCGGTCAAGCGTGATTCTGACCAAATCACCTCCTTGTAGAAACATTGGTCTAGTAACAATACTTCCTTACTAAGTGCTGAACCCCTTGACCCTTGATAGGTTGTGGTGGTACAGATTTTTATTTTTTAATTTAATTATTTTCCTTCCTCAATGCTCCTTATTTTGTTACTAATAAAACCATACATAAAGACCTAAATGTTTCTTATGTAACCAATCTAGCCCGAACCCGATATTATTCCTTCCATTATAAACTCTCAAACCACTCAAACCCACTAGTTTCTAAACTTGCTTCCTCTTCCATTCCTGGCAATCCTCCGAGGTGCCTGAAAAGAAGATGGCCTCGTGACCTTATATTGTAAACTGTTTTTAGAGTTCTACTACTGGGTAGTTTCTCTACATGCTGTATCATATCATTATGATCAAATTTACTTGTTGTATTTTTTATACAGTTGTAAATATCAATAAATAAAATAAAAATAAATTATTTTCCTATATTTATATGTTCCTCTGAGTTCAAGGAAGGCCTGGAATTCAAGTCGAAAAGCCGGTACAAATAAATAGATCTTTATTTCTTTGTGTACTTTCCCCTGACCAAAAAAAAAAGCTTCGTGGTTTCATGGTTGTTGTGAACACAGTCATATTTTATTTACTAAAGTCATAACATCCAATAAATATAAAGATAGGATAAATAATGTTTCTGAATTTATAAATTTAAAATACTTAAGCAGTTTCGTGCATTACCTGACTACTTTTACCGCTAACTATCATAGAGATTCCCATTCCTAAAATAATTGAGGTTTAGGTTAAGAAATTGAGCAATGGCATAAGTCTTGTCTTCAAGTAAAGCCATTAATAATGGGAATCCCAAGGCTAACCGTGGGCCTATAACAGTATACTGTTGAAAGGAGCAGAGATATTTGCATGTTTAATAGCACTAAATCAATTTTATATCCCTTATCCCAAAGCCGGGGCAGTTATTTTTGATTTGTTGTTCGGCTTCTGCTACTGCTTTTCCTAACTGCGCCAATCCCCTTCCAAAGAAGTGAGGGGGGGAGGAGAGGGGAAGTTATTTTGACATATTGTAAAACTTCAAAAGAGTTCCGACGAGATGGTTTTACATGAAATCGCTGAAAACGGCTACCACATAAGTTTAATTAAGTAAATTAGAAGGCGAATTATTTAAACAAGAGAACATCAAAGGGGAATATAATGGTCGATGGATTTAAGAGAGCTGACAATTTTTTTTTTATTTTCTTCCTCCCAGACAAAGTAAGGAAAGTTCTCAGAATAAAAATTTTTACTCGCATTGTACGTTTGAAACACGCCTGTTTACCAAATTTGTGTTCGAGTATAATCAATCGAATCATGAATTCTACTTTTGATTATTCCTTTAGAGATTGTGCTAGTTTGTTGGTATATGATTAAATTTTTTCTTGTTAGGAATTTTTGTTATTGAAGCATGTGTGGTTTACTGCGCAATACAAGAAGACAATATATAACGTTATCAGAGTTGTGTAGAAGTACTTTTTTTTTTTTTGTTACTACAGGAAATTGTTTGTATATAGTTTAAGTTATTATTAAGTGAGAATTTATCGTCTTCTTTATTTTATTTATTGTGTTCGTCCGCGTTTTAGGTCATATTTTTATTTATTTATTTTATTATTTGTACTCTGTTCCTTTTTCATTTTTTGTGCTAACATGCCTAAAGTAACGCATCCACATTCAGAACCTGTGTTGTGTATATATATATATATATATATATATATATTTTATTTGATATGATTTTTTTTTTTTTAATTTTGTTAAATGTATAGTTATTTGTATGGTTTTTGTTTTGTACTGTTTATCTGTTTTTAAAGAATAAAAATAATTATTGTTTAACTTGGATATTCCCCGGAGTGAAAGTTGGAGGATATTACCCAAATTAATTATTATGCGCTGGTATGGCTGGCTTGAATAAAGAACTACTTGTAATTTGCTGGTAATGATGGAGTGGACTGTATTTATATTAAATTGATATCATATGCTTTTAAAATGAAATAACCTCTATTCTCTCTCTATAAGTTTTCTGAAACAATTTGCTGGACGGTTTGAACAAAATGGTTAGTTGGTTAGTGATAGTTTTGGTTTCATGACATTAATTGATTTAAATATTACATTTGACTTGTTTGATATTCTTGAGGTTTGAAGGTTAGTTCTGGTGTGAATATGAAGATGAGGGTTCCCTCTCGGTTCTTTCTCCTCATCCTCCTGCCCCCGCCGCTGCCTCTCTCGCCTGAGTGTAAAGTTTCACTCCCTCATGATTATTATCAGAAGAGACCTTGAAGAGTTCTGTCCTTTTCTACTTCTGTACAGGTCAAGATGGCTACTCTATTGGTACTAACCTCTTTGTTTTGGGGACCAAGATGGCTCCCCAGGCTTTCTACTGCATATCTTTGCCACTAGATGGCATAATGAATTTCAGTTCAGAAGTGAGGGGGCGCCTTACTTAAGCAATTATTATTATTATTAAGATCCCGTATATCTATTGAAAAACTTAAAAATTGGAATTTACAAAACTATTATCCTTCCCACTGTTCTTTATGGATGCGAGACGTGGTCTCTTACACTAAGGGATGAACAGCGTCTTAAGGTTTTCGAAAATAAAATATTACGTAAAATATTCGTACCTAAAAAAAATGATTTAACAGGAAGATTTAGAAGACAACACAACACTGAATTAAGGGACCTACACCCGGTAATTATAATTAAAGTTATAGCATTGCAGCGTAATGTATATTGTATAAGGTGGGCGTGTAAGGTTGTAGGGCTTAGTAACGAGCGGATCCCTAAAATGTTAATTATCACTGAACCGACAGGTAAACGGCCTAGGGATAGACCGAAACGTAGACAGGAGAATTGCGTTAAAACTGATTTAGTAGAATTGGGTTTAGAGGAGCATGACTGGAAGGGAAGGATCTATGTAGAAAGCGATGGGAGGTATCGGCTTCGAACCTTCGGGTTCGTTGGGCCTTTATTATTATTATGAACCCGTATAAATAAAAATATGCAAGGTGAACACACTTTATTTATTTCAAAACAGGTTTGGTTTGTTTTTTAAGTTCGATTTTTACCGAAATGTAAAACGTAAATCATGTGATAAGTAGCGATGAGTTATTTGTGGTATGAAACAATGAAATTTTTGTACACATTAATATTTATGTAATATGAACTTTTATACATACATATAAAAAATATAGTACCAATGATTATAAAATCAGGTAATTTTTCGAATAAATTTACGTGACCAAATACATAGAAATGCGAATTAAAAAACAAATATACTCGTCATAACAATCCAAAATTTTTAGTGCTTTCTTTATTACAAATAAAATCATCCATAAAGACCTTAATATTCGATATGTAACCAATCTACCCCAAACCAGATGCCAATCCTTCCATTTTAAGCTCCTTAACTGTCTAACCTTTCTTCCTCTTCCATTTCTGACAATCCTCAGAGGTGCCTGAAAAGAAGATGTCCACGAGACCTGCTAATGTAAAAACGTCATTAGAGTGCTACCAATGATAGTTTCTCTACACACCTAAATCACTCCATAATAACTTACATCAAATTTACTAAATGTATAATTATACTCAGTTGTAAATTTCAATAAAGATAAAAAAAAAATGGATTACCAATGGGTAATTTCTTTACATGTCTCCGTCATATCATTGTAATCCTACCATATTTTTATGTAAATACAGCTGTAAATGTCGAAATGTTAAAAAAAAAAAAGTGGTTATATTTTAGAGTAAGTTATTTATATTTTTTAAAAAGTCCGAAATGTCATCAAAGTAATAATTAAAAGTTTGTTTTTTTTATTTTCTCAGAAATAGTATATATAAAAAAATCGATCTCGAAAAAACCGTTGAAAAAATGGATCTCCTATCACCAGTCAAGGGGCCATTTATAAATCCATTATACAAAAACGCCATAAAGAAAACTGGCGACGTGGATAGGATTCCATATGAGATCTTTAAAGCTAGAGGGGGAAAATGAAATTATCAAACTGTCAATAACTTTGTATAAGATGATGGAAAAGGATGAAGGGAGATACGGGCCAAATATTTACAGAGTCAAGAGTATAGTCCTAAAATTGAGCGTTGGGAGGGAAGTTGCTTGCTTAGGATAAGCGGCTGTTATGGCCGATGGCAACTGCCATAACTTGCAGAATCGTTCGAGTTTTTTTTGCCGCGCTGTTGATAGAGTTTGTTGTACGCTGGTGTCCCGCAGGGGGCGCCATTCACTCCTGTATTGTGTAACCTATCCTCGCTCTATTATATCGGCCCTTCTTATAAACGGTCCCTTTATTATCTAACATGCTTTCACTTTTTCAGCAGGGGTCTTCCAATCTCTTGTATCCATTTTTTGTTTCCTCCCCCAACTCGTCCTCTTTCTTTTGTGGTTATTTTCTTCTCGACGTCTTCTTCCATAAACAACTTTTATACTTTCATAAATAAGCAGCCGTAGCCGATTTAAAGACCACAAAGAATCGATAAGATCGTAAGTAGGAATTTTGAGCGAACTGCACTATCACTGCTCTGTGCTAACCTGCTAAATGTACCAAATTGTTATTTGTTAAAAAATGCAATCCGAGACTTTTGGGTAATGTAAACTTTACGTTTTGGGCTTGATCGAATTTTATTACATTAAAAATAAAACATAGCTATTAAATACAGCAATTTTCCTTTCGATGCGTCCAAAGAGAAAAACATTATTAAAAACAAAACAAAGCTGTGCTGTCGAACTTCTTTGGGTTGATAACTACATATCATACTTAAATCTAGTCAGATATATATTTTTTAAATCTTACAACATATAACATATACATCAAGTAAACAAATATAATGATAGAATATGATTTTTTCCCCTCCCTTTGGTTCTTTTATCTTTACATTATTTTTATATTTTTTTTTTTGTTAATCCCTTTTTTACTTTTATTTTTTCATATTTTCTCTTCCAACCCAATGTATCTTTCCTCTCTCCCCCCTATTTATCCCCTCTTTAACATAAATAGAATATACCTAAAATACAGCATAAAAATAATATACATTTTACGTCTGACTATTATTTTGGCTCTGGGCACTCACAGCTTTTCTTTTTCTGACATACGGGGTAGGGGGTACAGGGTGCCACCGTATTGTAACCAAGTTTTCATCTTGTGGGACCATCAGGATTCGAACCTGTGCCGCAGCAGTTTCAAATACCTACATTTCAACTCCCTCAGCTACAGACAGCCCTGAGCACTTACAGCTACCTCAGTAACATTTCCACTTCAATTTTGAATGATCAGATTTCAATAAATAAAATTTAACGTGTTATTTAGTCTTTTTATGAGAGGGTAAGTTTCATTAACTAGGATCAGTTCAAAATAAGAATTTTTGTTTAAGTATTTATTTATATTAATTTATTTTATTTGTATTGCAAAGAAAAAAATATTTTTTTTTTTTTTTAGACAAAGTAAAATTAGGTTTTATACGAATTTACTGATGAAAAAACTCTTTCTGAACTACCTATGGATTCATTGGAGAGGATTCGCGTCACGGTAGAAGGGAGATGAACAGGTTAGCAACAAATAGTGCTGAGATAAATGAGACAAGGCAGGATATGCAGGGTGAGCTAGCTCTAAATCAAGATATCGATTAATATCTCTCGATTAGCCTAGCGATGTATCGGATTACCATACTGCTCATGTGTCTTCTCTGATGGCAGAGGGGTGGAGAGGTGTCTGTGGTCTATTGTTACCGTTACGATAAGCTATTTCCGTCTGCTTTCAGATGAATGTAATAACTCGAAAATTAAAAAAAACAAAACAATAATAATAATAATTAAAATATGAAAAAAAAAATAAAAGACCTCAAATTTTAGTGTAAAATGTTACATTGTAAATAACCTGATAATATGAACAACCATACTATCTATTGTTCGTAAGTGCTCCATAAAACGTCAAACATAACTTTTTTCTTGACTGTTGTAGATATATATTTTTGTGTATCTTGAGGATCAGTCAATTATACAACTATATCGAGGCGACATTTCACAACTTTACTGCTTGCATAGTCATGCCTTACAGTAAAAAAAACAATAACAGTATTTAGCTAATTATTAAAAAACTACATTGTGCATTGTATAATTTAAGATTAATAACTATTACAATTAAACCATTACTTGATAGAAATAATTTTTACAAAATAACTTAATAGACAATTGTACGTAATGTTTCTATTAAGAAAAAATTTAATTTTAAAAGTTATTAATCCCTTCGTCGCAAACCTATTTGACTGCCCTACAGTTTCATTAAATGACGTTACTCTTACCCCTATCGAATAGATCCGCTACCTTGGACTACATTTGGACAAGCGATTAACCTGGAATCCTCACACAAGACTGAAAAGACAGGAAACTGCACGTCGATTTCGACTATTACAGCACTTACTAGACAAACGGTCAAAACTTCCAACACATTACAAAAGACTGATCTACATGACTGTAATAAGACCAATCTGGACATATTGAGTTCCTTCGAATTCCTCTCGTATTCAATCCTTACAATCCAAAATCCTCAATGCTCCTTACTTTTTCACAAATAAAATCATATATAAAGACCTTAATGTTCCCTATGTAACCGATCTAGTCCGAACCGGATATCATTCCTTCCATTATAAACTCTCTAACCACTCAAACCCCCTAGTTTCTAATCTTGCATCCTCTTCCATTCCTGAGAATCCTCCTCCGGGGCGTCTGAAAAGAAGATGGCCACGAGACCAGCTAATGTAAAATGTCATTAGAGTGCTACCAATGGGTAGTTTCTCTACACGCCTGATCCACTCCAATTTAACTTAGATCAGATTTACTAAATGTATTATAATGTACAGTTGTAAATAGCAATAAATAAATATAAAAAAGAAAGTTATTAAGTTATTGATATTTACAAAAAATACATCAAGTAAATTTGAAATTATATCATAATGGTATTGTACAAACATATAGAGCAACTACCCATTGGTACCACTTCAAAAACATTTTTACAATATAAGGTCTCGAGGCCATCTTCTTTTCTCACGCCTCTAAGGATTGTCCGGAATGAAAGAAACTAATGGGTTCGAGTGGTTCAGTTAGATTATAGTGGAAGAATTAGTATCTGGTTCTGGCTAGATCGGTTACAAATGGAACATTAAGGTCTTTGTGGGTAAGTTTATTTGTGACAAAGTAGGAGTTGTTAATTTTAATTATACTATGTACTTGTATTTTTATAATAATTAGTTGAAGAAATTATTTCTTTTTAGAATACTGTTTTTTTTTTCAGTATTTTCGTAGGGCATGACTTTCTTCTTTTTTCAGGTTGCCCCTTGTAGATCTATGGCCGTCCGACCAGCCTTCTCCACGCTTGCCTATCTTGGGCTACTGTTTTCCAGTTTGCAGTATGCAGCTCTTTTACATCTATCCATCTGCTTTATGGTCTCTCACGTGATTTCTTTCCTACTATACTGGTATTCATTGTTTTGTAGAGATGTCCCTCTAGAGATGATGGATTGCTTCGAGCCACATGTCCCGCCCAATTTAACCTCCTTGCTTGCCTTCATATCGTGAAACTGACCAGTCTATTCTAGTTCTTCACTGAAACTGGTAGGGCATGAATAAGACGTGTGTATATACATTTGGCTCTGTCAATTATAAGAAAACCATAACGAGTGATACTATATCTATATAAATACTATGTCGCAGCTCCTCAAGAAAAATGATTATGGGCATGCTCAGAGAGGGGCAGGAGGTAAAGAGGCAGCTGCCCACCCAATACAGTTGGGCAGTAAAACTTCTTTAAATTATTTTTCTCAATTAATTTTTATTTTTTATTTATTCTTTCTTGAACTTTATTTATTTTTGTTGGTTTCTCCCATCTTGTTTTGTTAGTTTTTCGTCACTTAATGAGGACAATTATTTTTTTTATTCCTCTCATACCTACTTTTCCATTTTTACGCGTTATTATGTCCCTTGTTAATTTTAAATATAATTATTAATGTAAATCTTATTTTTCTTCACATTTATATAATTTTTCGCTTAATTTTTAACTCCACCTTAGTTTACTTCTTTCTATCTTGTTATCATACATTGTTAACATTTTTTAGTTGTTTTGTATATTATTAGCCCTAATGAAGCCCTGCAAAGTGGGACGAAACTTCGGCAAAAAATAGTTGTACAATATATATAGACAGAAGATTAAAAAAATTCGAAGTTATTATAGAAATAACAATTAATAGCAAAAATAAAGTTGTGGACATTGCCAGTATAATTTATAATCACCTCTTGAAAATCATTTGAGGATTATAAAACATTTCCACAGTGGCATTCGTCTCGTCGGGGGAGGCGGGACTTCATTAAAACAACTGTTGAAGCTCATCGCCCAGCATAAGTCCTACTAATTTGAGAGGTGTGTTGAAAAGGGACGGTCATGGAGGTCAGGGGGAGAGAGGTCGAAAATAAAAAAAGAAAGGAAAAAATGAAAGACGATTATGGCGGGAGTTTGGTTTTTGGCGGGGGTTATTATGGAAGGCTCAGTGCCTTTGTGGCGGCCAATTAGCAACTAATGATGCGCTCTAGCGGACAAAAACCGAAGCAGAGCAAGGGGCCCTGTAAACAAGATACAATTAGGGAAGGATTGCGGCTCACTTTGTGACTCTTTGTGGCCAAGTGCCCGCCATCTTGTTTAGGAATGGGACTTTGTCTGTAGCGGGGGATCGTCAAAGGGATATCTCTATGCATGTCAAATCGGTTAATGAGCCTCTTCTCTTTGACAGATTATTTTTGTAAATAAGATCGGGAAGGAAAATCAACCAGGTAAGTTAACTATTTAATAACATTTACCAGTTTCGTTATTATAATTGTTTCAACTTTATATTCTGACTTTTCGACTATATTTTGTGTAGAAGCAGTGAAGAGTTACAGTTTCTATATAATAATTAGACTGATGAAAGGTAACCTAATTTATAAAAGGAAATAAAAAAAAAAAACTGAGCATGGTTTTTTGGTGCAATGCCGATTTTTTAATTTTTTATTTCACCCTGCTGGGCCTTACATAGTTATAATAACAGTTTGTTAGTTCCCACATAAGATATCCCTAACTACTTAAAATTCAATAACATTAATAAATTATTCTAAATAAAAAATAATAGTTGTGTAATAAGTAAT
>NW_027107582.1:40571-41428 GCF_000696795.3 Halyomorpha halys | reverse complement strand
TATATATATATATAGAGAGAGAGAGAGAGAGAGAGAGAGAGAGAGAGAGAGGGAGGGAGGGAGAGGATCGATTGACACTTGAAAAAATTGAGAAAAAGATAAGAGGAAAAAAATACATAATATAATACTAATAAAAATAAATAAATATACAGAATGTCTTGTTGGGCTTCAATCTTCGAGATGAGGTTGGGTTGCCATCGCATAAAAACTTATTTATAATTATAGCCAACTTTTCGGCCATAATGTCAGGGCTAAGAATAAAATATAAGAAAAAAAAAACATGAAACAACAGAATAACTTGGAGCATAAGAAGATAACAGATAATATAGATGCATAAGCAGGATTGAAGATAATGCATGGTGTAATATTATAAGAATATGGAAGCTGTATATAATTAAGATTGAAAGAATGAAATAATATCAATAAGATATTATATATAATATAAAAAACATAATGGAAATGATATATGTGATTAATTAAATATGTATGTAGAATAACAAAATTATACATTAATCACATTTTAACATACATATTTAATTAATCACATATATTACTGTATCTCGTGTATATTACATAATATTACACTATGCGTTTTCCTCAATACTACTTATGTACCTATATTGTCTGTTATCTGTTTTATTTTTCTAATTATTCTGTAATTCCATATAATCATTATAGTTGTTATCTTGTTTTTTGTTCTCAGCCTTGATGAAGGCCTAAATACTGACCGAAACGTTGGAACTAATTAATAAGTTTAGAGTTAACGGTCCAAACTTCCAATCCATTACAAAAGACTGATCTACATGACTATTATAAGGCCTATTTGGACATACGGAGTTGAGCTATGGGGCTCCACT
>NW_027107582.1:4524-40056 GCF_000696795.3 Halyomorpha halys | reverse complement strand
ATTGAGTTTAATATCCGACGGTGAGAGAATAAAGCGCACCTTAGCCGGCCACTAGAGCTGAAGGTAAGTGTTGTTCAGTGGCTTGCCTCTCTAAACTTCTTCTGTTTATTTCTTTCTTCAATCTCTAGTTATTTCCCCTGGGTCCCTTGTTCCTTCGGTTGAAATAGCTCCTCTCTTTCTTTGCTAACTACGCTTTTTATTCATGTTTATTGCAATGTGGAAAACAGAAGTTCTACAATGACAGAATAGAAGCTTCAATATAATTATAATACAAACTACAACTATAAATGAGAATAGAAAGACTTTTCTCCATAAAGATATTGTTCTCTTATCTACTATTTAGTTATTAGAACCAAATGATGAAGGTTGCGGTTATGAAAAAGAATTAAGAAATAATTTAAACTATTTATCTCTGTCCAACGTTTCTTTCCACACAGTTGTGTTTCATCAGGGCTAAAATAAAAAGATACAGTGCATTCAACATTAGTAAAGCTAATGTTCGATAAATAGTTGATAATAATAAATTGTTTAGTAGCTATTAGTAAATAGATAATTTTCTACCAAAAATTAATTATCTGCTTCTAAAAATTACAGTTTTTTTTTTTAATTAAAATTTTACACCAAAATCTATATTCTGTTTATCAAAACATTTAAATTATCCCTTGGCTAATAGATGTTACTAATCAAAATTTATCTAGATAAAATACTTGCATAACATTCCAAAAGTGGACATTATTAACATTTTATGAAACAGTTCTTATTTCCTTAATGATGGACTAACAGCTTAACTATCGGTTATATGAGAAAAGAAGATGGTTGCAAGGTGTGATCAATGAAAAAAATAAATAAGTAACCTAACTCTAACTCTAGCCACTCAAACCCCTTAGTTTCTAATCTTGCATCCTCTTCCATTCCTGACAAGATGGCCACGAGACCAGCTAATGTAAAATATCATTAGAGTGTTACGAATGGGTAGTTTCTCTCGCCTGTAACACTCCAATTTAACTTAGATCAGATTTACTAAATGTATTATAATGTACAGTTGTAAATAGCAATAAATAAATATTTAAAAAAAACAAACAATATTCTAATTTTTAAAGTTAAGTGAATTTATTAAGAGTGTCGGCAGTATTTTTCAAAAAATTTATTTAGTCTTTGATATGTTATATTATATATTATATCTGAGATCGCCGATCAGCTATAACCCACTTTTCTCATTGTTTTCTTCAAGCGTACAATGAAACTGCTGCTAGGACAGACCATACCTTCTACCTTAGAAGAGGCTATAAGTCTACGTCAGAGGGGACAGAAATCTATATTAAGACTGGAAATGATTTCCTAAGAGCGTGTGTTGGCCCATTTGTCTTCCTTGGGGCCGGTGTGCCGGTGTGCGGGGGGGTGGGGAGGGGGTTGATATATTGCCGCTAGCCTCTAAGGGAGCTCCTTAATACCCCTTCCTGCAATTACACCTTATTGATATATTGTCTCTATAATTACTCGCCTTTAAAGTTTCAATTTGCTACAGTTCCTAAAGGAAATAGATGGCTTATATTATTGATATATCTGCTTCTCTGATAGCTTTTACGGATTTCAGAAAGTTTTACTCAATAGAAACCTTGTTATAATGAATAAGATAAATTGTGAAGAGGAATTAATTTCTTAAAAATGTTTCCCCATACCTCCGCTTGCTTACTTAGATAGCCATAACTATATAAGGATGGTTTTCAATGCTTCCCTTTTTTTCACAAAACAATAATTCAGGGAAGATAAATTATAATAAATGCAACTTAACATTATAATAATATTCTTTTTTATTTTGTTGTTTACTTTTACAGGAAGAGACTTACTTGGAATCCACACACAAGACTGAAACGACAAAAAACTGCTCGTAGATTCCGATTGCCACAACACTTACTTGACTAACGCTCTAAACTTCCCATTCATTACAAAAAATTAGTATACACTACAATAATCAGACCAATTTGGACATATGGAATTGAGCTCAGGGGCTCCACCAAACCTTCAAATTCTTCCCGCATCCAATCGTTACAATCCAAAATCCTTCGTAAAATCCTTGATGCTCCTTATTACGTCACAAATAAACTCATTCATAAAGACCTTAACATCCCATTCGTTGCAGATTTGACCCAGAACAGATATTCGTCTTTTTATTCCAAACTCCTTAACCATTCTAACTCATTAATTCTTAATCTTTCATCCTTAACAATCCCTGATAATCCTCCGAGGCGTCTGAAAAGAAGATGGCCACGGGACCTTCTAGTTTAAAATAATGTTTGAAGTACCACCAATGGGTGGTTCCTTCCCAAGATTTTCAAGTGTATATGAAACATACAACATATTTACTTATTGTATTATTTTGTACAGTTGTAAATTACAATAAATAAATAATAAAAAAAAAAACAAAAAACTTTTACATGTATGATTAGAATTTTTTTTTAACTGTATAATAGTTTTCCAATGGAGTGTCTATCTGGTTATAACTATGAGAAAAAAAATAGGAGCGAGGTAGCTCGGTGATAAGGTACTGTGATTCTAACCCGTATTCAAAACTGAACGTGGCAAATAATTATTTAATTAGTTATTCTCTAGCCGTGAATCAACCCTGTGGGTTCGGGGGCCCTTAAGTGAGAATCTTTTATTCGGAGAAAATTTGGCAGTAGAGCGTGATTCTGACCAAATAACCTCCTTGCACAACCGTTGGTCTAGTAACAGTACTTCCTTAAAATATACTGAACCCTTTACCCTTCATGAATTGTAGCGGTACAGATTTATTTTATATAATGTAATAATATTAATTATTTGTTTAAGAGTAGGTAACTGTAATTAAGACACAAATTTATGTGATCTTTTAGCCTCAAGTTAATTTATTATTCTCCGATATTTGAGCTCTCAGGCCATTATCAAGTAGGCAACCGAAACTTTCCATATTATTAACTTACAATTCACTCACACATAACAATAATATTTCTTCTCACTTTTTTTATATTTATAAATGAAGTTTTTAAAAAAAAGTTGAAAAAAAAAGTTTTTAAATTATCTTATTTTAGCAATAAAAAATAGAAAAATATTAAGTTAATTGATGAAATTAAACGATAAAATATATTATGCACTATAATTAGTTGATAATCTAGTGAAAGTAGGTTTTATAATAATAGTTGTAATCAGTCTGAATTAGTGTAAAAGGAAAAAATTGTACAATTAATATTGATAAAATAAAAGTATAGAAAATATCCTACAATACGGTCGTCAAACCGGCGATATTCTACGGAATGGAAGGAAACCGCTTCCTTCTCCAGCCTAAGGAAAATGTTGGGGATAGAAGGAAGAATTTATGGCTTGAAGAAGACACAGGAAGGCTACTTAAGGATAGGTTGAAATCTAATAAGGAAATAAACAAAGAGGTAAACGATTTGGACATAAGAATAAGAAGATTAAGATTCTACTAACATATGGTGAGGATGCACCCAAAGAGATTAAATAGAGAAATCTTCTATAAAATAAGAGGATACAAGAGTGCTCGGGGTTACATCAGATGAGGGAAGAAATTGTGAGACTTAAAATAACAGACCAAGACTTTTTCGATGGGGATGACCATTGGAGAAGACTAAAAGAAATTAAGATACTTGTAGGGGAGAGAGGTACGAAAAAAGGTGTCTCGGGAACCGAAGAAAGAAGGTAGGAACAATCGGAAAGAATGAGGAAGTGGTGGGAAGAAAAAAAAAGGAGAGAAGGGGATGAAAGGAAGGGAAAATAATGATATTCGCTTAGTATTTAAGGCCGTTCCGTGAAAATAAATAAATAAAAGTAGATAAAACATTTTTAAAAAACACTGCCGGAGAATAATCAATAATGTTGAGAGTAAAAGGTCAAAAAAATTTGATTTTTAATTAATTTTTTATTATTTTTTTTTCTACTATTAAAAAACACTCTAACAACAGAACTCGTATTCGCAACGTAAGTCATTATTACTATTACAAATTAAAAGGGCTATAAAATTAAAGGATATAAGGTGGAATACGCTTGTAACTGGTTTATAATAAGTATTCCGTAGTGTCTTTAAATAAAGCCTTCAGGACTAAATAATTCGGTAGAAATAACTTGCGCGCTGAATTGACAAATGAAATAATTCAGTAATTAGTGACTTGTGGTTGTTGCACACGCGATTAGGACACGAATCCGCCATTAAACCTAACTTATTCTACGCCAAATCAATACTAACTTATAAAAATTGTTTCGGGGACTTTTTTTTTCAATTAAAAAATATTTATTTTATTTTAAAAAATATCGGCGGAGGGGAGGAGGAGGGAAGGGGGTATAAGACGTCAAATTATTGAGGTGCATGCGTAAAAATCTAGTGCAGTGGGGGTCATTCAACTTTCACCCCTATCAGGTAAGGCGAAAATGATAGTGCCGTCCGTAGCTCAGATGGTAAGGTGACGGTCTTACCTAACTGAGATCTGCAGACGGCGCCGGTTCGAATCCGGCCTGGGGTGTTGACGTGTTTTATTGAGTGGTTCCACAGAATGAAAAACTTGACTCTGCTAGGGTTAGAATAGGTTGGTCGCCTAGATTCATCGCCTTCCCCCGTATGTTAGAAATGACTATGAAAAATTTTCTATTGATAAAAATATTCGTGTGTACAGGGTTAATCTAGATGATACTAACTAATGTAAAATTGGTTTCAGACAAGAGTAATAGTTACGGATCAGTAATGCAATCGGGAAAGGTTGGGGGGTCTCGGCTTTTACAGTTTAAATCTGATGTTTATATAATTTTTTTCTCTTTGAGTTATTCATAAAATTGTTTAATACTATTATTTATATATTTTATTTTATAGATTCTTTATTATTGCTAACAATGAGAATTAGTTATTTAAAACATAAAATAAAATATTGAAGGTACTTCAAAAGGAAAAAGAAAAAAAAAAAAAAAAAACCTAACTTAAGGCCGGCAGACTATTTTAATGAGGATAAGACCTAACTGAAATTAAATATTTTTAGAGTCGTTTACGAGAAAATCGGAAAAATATATAAAATCGATTTCATAATATGGCACTTCCAATCGATTAATTTCATCGAAATGTTGCTGCCGTATCATTTGTATCATAAATGCCGTATCTTAAAATTTGTTCGAACAACTATAAATCAATTTATTTGAGCAAATTTCATGTAAACTATTACTCCTACTAAGATAAACACCATAAACTACTTTATAGCTCATTAAATTAGCTTTAATTTGACTGCTAATAGACATCTGTACGTCAAAAGCTTTTTGAGATATAGATTTTTCAAAATAAATTCGCTAATTACTGATCTTTCAGTACTTCCCATACTCTATTAGGGCTAATATTTCAGCAAATTTACTCTTCTTTAAATAATGTTCTCTTAGATTTTCTAGTGCTGTTGATAGTTTTGAAGATATAGAGCTCCGAATGAAAAATTAATATTTTTTTAAGTATTTGAAACAGCCGTCATTTTTTATTCCCCCTAACTATACTTGGCAGACTCATCAATTTTGACTATTAATTATACATAGTTTTCATTAAAGTAATCAAAAATTGGGGTGAGATAACTGCCTTTTTTCTTCTCTTGGGCTCTTGTACTATAGTAAGTGTAAAGATTGATAAGATTTAACTTGGAATAATTTTTAGAGATGGGATGTATTTATAGTTTTTTTTTTCCTGGAGAATGAATAAATGATAATTTGTATACCCTTAGCGAAAGGTTAGATTTATGTAGATTATATTATAAATTATTGCGTAATAATTTTTTGCGTTTTTTTATTTGAAGGGATATTTTTTTTTTTTTACAACCTTTAGAAGCACTAACCCCGTTTGCTATTACTATGGAAACACGGCCCTTCTCCTCTTCTCAGGGCATCAAATTACAGATAAATGAGCGATTATGACCGGACAATCTACCCCGGTAGTTATCGAGCAGCAAGATCTCAAGTGGATGAGCTTCACTTCACCTGATGCCGACCTGATTATGCTTAATGAAACGGTGATTTACATCGAAACTGCCGGGAGGATGGAAGTGGGAGGAGGAGGGGGGACCCAGTTAGAACTATTGGTATCAAAACTAAATTTCCATCAGATCTGCATAATATCGTTGCTCCCTCCACCGGCACGCGATCCCTTTGTTATTGCCTCTATCAAAACGGGAGCTGGCAGATTTGTGAGCCGCTGTATCCGCTACGGCCAGTGAATAGTGCGGGGTCGATTCGCGCGAGCTAGTATTGCGAAAGAGAAATCACTTTGGCGCATAAACAGAACGGATAATTTTTTATATATAAGGAAGAGGTGCCTGGTACGGTAAAAACGAAAAACTGCTTCAACAGGACTTACCCTTTGAAGCCCTACAACGTGGGACGAAACGTAGGCTCACATTAAATTGTTTAATTACTATTTGAATTTTTTTTTCTGTTTTTTGACTGTAACCGTGCGCAATCTTCCTTTTAAATATTACATACGGTCAATCAACGATTTTGCAATATTTTTTGTTTAATAATTTAATTTAATCTATTGTCGTCTAGAGACATACAAAAGGAGTTGGCCAAATGAATAAAAAATATAAGTACAAGAAGTACAACATAGAAAAATACCAACTATATAACTAAAAATAACTAAAAAAAAAAAAATGGGACAAGTAGCAGCAAATTTAAAATTTATGAAAATTGCGACCCGCCGCTGAACTGTGTTGAGTTGCTATAGAACAAGAAACCAAGAGAAGAAAAAAGGCAGTTTTCTCACCCCAATTTTTGATTACTTTAATGAAAACTATCTATAATTACTAATCAAAATTCATGAGTCTACCAAGTATAGGTAGGGGGAATAAAACATGGCGGCTGTTTCAAAGCGAAAAAAAAAATTCATTCGGAGCTCTATATCTTAAAAAGTAGGAACAACACAAGAAACCCTGAGAGAACGTCATTTGAAGGAGAGTAAATTAGATAAAATATGAGCCCTAATAGAATTATTTACGTTAAATAGTTTTCAAGATATAGCTTTTTAAAAAGCAACGTTTCAGAAAAATGTTGTACGGTACGTACTGAAAGATCAGTAGTAAGTGAATTTAAATTGAAAAATTTATATCTCAAAAACCGTTTGACGTAAAGACGTCTATTAGCACTCAAATTAAAGCTAGTTTAATGAGCTATAAGTAGTTTGTGATGTCTATCATCGTAGGAGTAATAGTTTACATGAAATTAGCTAAAACAAATTGATGTATAGTTGTACTATACAAATTGATAAACTACTAATCCTACAAAGAAAAACACAACTATTTTGTAGTTTTTTATTTTATTTTAGCAAATATCATGAAAACTACTATTCCTACGAAGGTAAAGGTCATAAACTTCATTATAGTCAATTAAATTAGCTTTAATTTGAGTGCTAAAAGACATTATTAATTCCTGAGATATAGATTTCTCAAAATAAATTAACTAACTACTGATATTTCAATAGATTTTAAAGAAATTTTCCTTTTTAAAAGCTATATCTCGAGAACTAATGGCCGTAAATAGCTCTTTTAGGGCTAATATTTCAGAAAATTTACTCTTATTTAAATAATGTTCTCTTAGATTTTCTAGTGCTGTTGATAGTTTTTAAGATATAGAGCTCCGAATCAAAAATTAATGTTTTTTTATCGTTTTGAGACAGCCGCCATTTTTTATTCCCCCTACCTATACTTGGCAGACTCGTCAATTTTGACTAGTAATTATACATACTTTTCATTGAAGTAATCAAAAATTGGGGTGAGATAACTGCCTTTTTTTCTTCCCGGCTCTTGAACTAAAACAGTGGTTGTAAATTAAAAAAAAAATATTATTTTTCTATGAATATGGTAGGTATTTGCTGAAAGTTATCACGTAAAAGTTTTTCATATACGTATATAAGTTTGTTTATCTTCTTTTTATTCATCAGTTCCTTTATCTATTCACTAATTTGCCGAACATTATTTAAGGGCGTCTAGTATTAAATAAATAAATCTGTACCTCAATAAGTTCTTGAGTACTACAGTAAGGAAGTACTATAGCCTAGACCAACGGTTGTGCAACGAGAAGATACGGTTAGAATCACACTAGGTCGGGAGATTTTTACCCAATTAAGGATACCTACTTCATTAGGCTGGGTGGCTCCCGAATCTCCCAGGGATGACTCACAGCTACAGTACAACAGAATAAATAATTATCTTTCACTGCCGGATTCTAACCCGAGTCCTTATATTTATAATTTTTTTATACAAATATAAAAATAAACTCGATGGGGAAAATTGGACGGATTAAAACAACTAGGAGAAGAGTATCATTGCTAAAAGATTCAGTCGCGTCTCCTTGAGGATTATTGCTGTGAAAAGGATAAAAATCTGGCGAGGGAAAGAGAAATACTTTTTTAACAACTCGCCTAACATAGGCAATACAGAGCCTTTAATAGAGTCCGTAATTTTTTTTTCGTATTCTTCAAAAAAGAATAAATGAAAAAAAAAATCATGAAAACAAAGATATACTTTCTAAGCTCCGTGCGAAAAAAATCAGGCCGGCTTAAAACCGTCCCGGGAAAATCTTGATCGATTAGCAAAAAGCCACATCGCAATTGGAAGAACGTATGGCAGGGCATAAACTATAAACAAATATTGATATTTATATATTAGATTATATACAAACATAATATGGAAGGAGGCTAGATGGATGAGTAAAATTTATACTTCACTAATCACAGTGGTAATTAAATATTTGTTTATACATAAATATAAACAATATAACCTATGTAAAATATTCAGTAGGCAGAGCTTGCTTGAATCAGAGGGAATCATTTAAAACGTGCAAGGTTCCTGTGAGGGGCAAACAGGCGAATGGAAGCTATTCATTGCTACACGGGCAACTTAATGTAAATACCATTCAGTGCTTGCATATGGATGGGAATGAGGGGGGGGGGAGGGAATTAAAATGAGGGGGGGGAGGGAATTAAAATGTTTATACTGGATCTGAGAGTCAGCGAAATTAAATTTTCTCCCAGGATTAAGAGTTTATTCAATTTAAATAAATGATTCGTGAACGGGACACAATTGTTGTTTTATTCGTCCATTATTCATGACTCCCCGGGGACCAATGATTGGAACGGGCTACGCCTTTTTCCTGTTCGATGGTTTCCAGGTCTCGAGATCCTCCTCCCGTTTGTATAATCAGGAAGAGGAGGAGAAGGAAATAAATGTCTATAAACGGGAATAGAATTATAAGAAAGGAAAATACTACGACGAATCTTTAATGCAGTAAGATTTTCTTACTACATAAAAGATATAAGGAAATTTCAAATAGTTACTAATTTAATTTTCAACAAGACTAAGATTGAATAAGCCTGGAGGCGAACCTGATTCTCAATTAACAGGTTTTTGTTTTTGGTTCGTTAGAATCGAAATATTTTACACTGTCTTCGTTCATTTTCAAATAATAATACTTGATTACTCCGTTTAAGCTATTTTGTTGAACTCGATTTTTAACTATAAAATATGTATCTATTGGGTTGTAAAATAAATTAGTAGCATTTACAATATTTCAATTTAATCTTCTCTGTATTTATAAAAACATGTTTACTAGGTAATAAAAGGATATAAAATTCCTCGTATAAGAGAATTGGCCCTTAAAGACTCAGCAGAATCCATAGACAAAATAATAAAATCTCTGAAAGAAACTCAACTTTATACTAAAATATGATGCACCAATATCGACCAGTGTAAAAAGGAAATGATTGGAAAGGAAAAGGAAAAGGATTAGTTAAGGTGCTTTTATGCATCAGTTTCAACCAAGAATCCTTACCTTTAAGTTGTATTTTGCTTGCTCAAAATGGAAGAGAAACAAATTCATTTTCGTCATTCTTATTTCCGATAAGGAAAATCCGCTGCACAGACGATTAACATAATTTGCAGTGTGTATGGTAATTATACCTTAGGAGAAAGCACCCTCCGTAAGTGGTTTGCTCGGTTCAGAACCAGAAATTTTGACGCAAGCACTTGGAAGACGCAAAGCACTCGGGTCGTCCTTGTTGATGATGACCAAATCCAAGCATTGGTCACAGAATACCCTACTCTAGGACACGGGATATCGCTGAAACGCTTAATATATCTTATGCTAGTGTCTCAAATCATTTGTATCTCATAATCGCAAAGGCATAGTTTTCCATCACGATAACGCCCGTCCTCACGTGTCTTTGCAGACCCAGCAGAAATTATTGGAGTTTGGCTAAGATGTGATCCTCCACCCACCCTATTCACCAGACCTTGCCCTAACAGATTTTCACTTATTTCGGGCCCTTCAAAACTCTTAACGGGAAATACTTTAATTCGCTCGAGGATTGGAAAACGAAAATATGAGGGAATGTCCGGTATATTTATCTAGGAATTTGTAAAAATATTGTCTTGTGATGCTATTGTGTCATGAGTGGGTATAAAATTATTAACGAATATTAATATTAGGAATGTTCCATGGTGAGAATTTTAAGTGTAACTGTTGAAAAACTTTCAAAGTCTAACCCATACATTAAAAGGTTTAGCTAGTCTCTTTATGGTTACATATTTTTGAAATATTGGGTTTTCGTCTGTTATATGGAACATTCTCATCCTGGAAGAGCTTTGATCTTAGCTATTTGTTTTAGCAATAACAAAAGTCGTCTGTATTCCAACGGTGGTTCCCCAATTTCTACACATAAGCTTTCTATCGAATTTGTTGTAGATTAGATTGGATTACAGTTTTATTCATGGCGATCAACATTTTGTTTATTACGCCCTAAGGTTTGTTGTAATATTTGGGCCCAAAAGCGCTTATTCATTCCTATACCGTCAGTCTGCTGGTGTACCTCAGGGTAGTATCCTTGGCTCTATCCTTTATATAGTTTTCACAGCTGACATCCCAACCCATCCTAACACTATCTTCACCGCGTATGCCGATGACACATGTTTATTGTCAGTGGACATTGATCCCTGCATTGTATCCCAAACCCTCCAATCCCACATCACCACCTTTGAAAAATGGTTCCAAAATTAGAGGATTAAAATTAATTCCAATAAATCCCACCAAATCACGTTTATCTTCGTCGTAAATCCAGGACTACTTATCCCACAGTATCCTTTAATAATACCCCACTTATTCCTGTCGAACAGATCCATTACTTACGACTACATCTCGACAAACGACTGACATGGATTCTTGATACAAGACTGAAAAGACAGGAAACTGTTCGTCGATTTCGACTATTACAAGATTTACTTGAAAAACGGTCCACATTGCCAATCCATTAAAAAGGACTGATCTACATGACTATAATAAGACATATCCGGACATGCGGAATTAAGATTTGGGGCTCCACTAAACCATCAAATTCCTCCCGAATTCAATCCTTACAGTCCAAAATCCTTCGTAAAATCTTTAATGATCCTTACTTTGTCACAAATCAAGTCATCCATCAGGACCTCAATGTCTCATATGTTGCCGATTTGGCCAGAACCAGATACCAATCCTTCCATGATAAACCCAACCACCCAAATCCACATGTTTCTAACCTGGCTTCTCCTTCATTACCTAATAATCCTCCTAAGCGTTTGAAAAGTAGATGGCCTCCAGATATTCTCCTCTAGAAATGTTATTGGAGTTCTATCAATGGATAGATTCTCCACATGTTTTTATCATATCATAATATCACTCATAGGAAATTTACATGTTGTGTATGTATGTATACAGTTGTAAATAACAATAAATAAATTATTAAAAAAAAAAAAAAATATTTGAGCTGGTGAGCGGTACTGTTACTGTGTTACGGTTTGGAGTATCGAGCCTCAATTAATACTCATAATTGGTCAACTAATTATAAAGATGAATCTGTAAAATGCTAATATTAATGCAAGCTACCATTGACTCCAAGACGGGAACGAATCCTCAAGAAGCAAAGACACTATGCCTCACACGTACGAGTCCTATAAATACATATTGTCACCGGATTGCCGATGCTTATCCCCTCCCCTCCCCCCACAGATATATCACACGGCATTGGTATTCGATAGGCTAAGGGCATTCTGAACCCTTGCTCTCAACAGGCAGAGTACATCTACTTCACTCTAGAGATAGCATGCTGGAAGAGTCTTACAACAGTTATGTGTATTGTGTATTACAGTTATGTAATTTTGTATGGTTCGGAAGTAATTAGTTTATCATTATATACCTATCCTTACCAGGTATGCAAATGACACATGTGTGCTCACAGTTAGTAATAACCCTTTGATTGCATTCCAAACTCTCCAGTACCATATCACAATCCTCGAAGAATGGTGTCGAAATTGGAGGATAAAAATAAATCCCAACAAATCACATTTACTCTTCGTCGTAAACCTGCCGACTGCCCTACAGTATACTTTAATAATGTGGCTCTTACCCCTGTAGAACAGATTCGTTATCTTGGACTACATCTTGACAAACGACTAACCTGGAATCCTCACAAAAGACTGAAAAGACAGAAAACTGCACCCAGATTCCGACTATTACAGCACTTACTAGACAAACGGTCTAAACCTCCAACTCATTACAAAAGACTGATCTACATGACAGTAATAAGGCCCATCTGGACATACGGAGTTGAGCTTTGGGGCTCCACTAAACCTTCGCATTCCTCTCGTATCCAATCTTTATAATCCAAAATCCTTCGAAAAGTCCTCAATGCTCCTTATTTTGTTACTAATAAAACCATCCATAATGACCTAAATGTTCCTTATGTAACCGATCTAGCCCGTACCCGATATTATTCCTTCCATAATAAACTCCCTAACCACACAAACCCACTAGTTTCTAACCTTGCTTCCTCTTCCATTCCTGGCAATCCTCCGAGGCGCCTGAAAAGATGACCTCGTGACCTTATATTGTAAACTATTTTTAGAGTTCTACTACTGGGTAGTTTCTCTACTCCTGTATCATATCATTATGTCATTATGATCAAATTTACTTGTTGTATTTTTATACAGTTGTTAATATCAATAAATAAATAAAAAAAAAATCATTATATAAGCCCTATACTAAATCAATGAATGTGCTCACAGGAGAAAAAATGGCTCCTTGCTAGTTTACATATGTGATGTGTACATATCAATATTTAAATCAACATCAGTTGACTAACAAGAACGAAGTGAACTGTTTCTAAATTCAGAGATCGGGATATACAAATATGTAAATCTTGTCTATATCTGACAAAGCCTAATGCATTTTGTGCGTTATTTCAATACTGAAACATGGACGATTCCAACTGTTAACATCCAAATTATCCCATCAATTTGAATTGCAAAGCCTGACGTCAGATATTTTCTAGATTTAGCACATAGATCATTTGTTTCAATGCAATATGCATATTGAACAATTAAGCTCCTATTATGCATCTCAATACAATAGGATATCTGACGTCATAGAAAAACAAGTTTAAATTTCAATATTATTGTCGTCAAATTCACAAACCCAATCATATATGTTTTAATTAATATAAATACAAGATTATAATTTGAATTTTATTTAAAAACCAATTTTATTCTTTTTTTCTCAACTTTATTCTTTTCAAAACCTTCCAACGCTTCGACCCTCAGGTCATTTTCAAGGATACCTTTACTTTGTTGTAATTTTCTCTTTTAAAATTCTTAAAAATGCCGGCTAATTGCCTTTGTCCCATCTATGACTTCTTCTATATAACTCTTTCTTAAATTTAAAACTTGTATTAACCACTTCTCTTCTTTCTTTCATTTACATTTGCAAACTTTAAAGTTATAGATGGGACGAAGGCAATTAGCCGGCATTTTTAAGAATTTTAAAAGAGAAAATGACAACAAAGTAAAGGTATCCTTGAAAATGACCTGAAGGTCGAAACGTTGGAAGGTTTTGAAAAGAATAAACTTGAGAAAAAAGGATCAAATTTGTTTTTAAATAAACTAAACCACTCTCAAACCAGAAAATATTAATAAAAATTAATCTAATTTTAATTTTAGTTATAAAACTAAAATTTTTAATCTGTGTACTTACAGAAATAAAACTATAGCAGCTATGATGGTTTCATAAGTGACGTCATTTAGACATAAACAAACAACACTGATTTAGCAATTCCTACTTTTGAACTGTTTCTAAATTACTACCTACTTTGTTTTTAAAAGTTTTTTTTTTTTAAATACAACAATATAATGTGATTTAAGAAAGAAGAAAATACAAATATGTCTAGAATTAATACTTTAATGTTTCACAAAGTTTTTGCAAAACAAAAAAAAACTTTATTTGCATCTTGTATCAAACATCGAAGTAATCATTACAAAAACATGATCTATTATTTAGATGAGATAATAATTTTAAATCCCTTCTAGCTATTTTTAACGAAATGTTTCTATTTTTGACATATTTTGGCACTCGGATAAACATCATTTATGGAGTCTTTCTAGTTTTATTTTTGCAATTAGCTACTGCACAAGAACGAATATAGCTCATTATAGATAATTGCCTAAATAACAAAGAAAACTAAAAAAAAACAAAAACGAAATAAATTAAAATAACACTTAGTAGATAGGCCTAGCGTATGTTGTTGATAGGTGCAGCGTATGTTAGACGTCGAGATGACGTCATGTAAAAACAAAAAAAGCGGCTTGCTTTTTTGTAAGTTACCGTACTTTGTAAGGAAGTACTGGTACTAGACCAACGGTTGTGCAAGGAGGTGATTTGGTCAGAATCATACTCGACCGCGAAAATTGAAGTGCATCTGGTAAATAAAGAGTTATCACACGAGTTCTCTTCTACTACAGTCTTACCTTTTTTCCTTCTTTCTATAAATAGAACTCTTCAAGGCAACTTACCTGAAAACAAAAAGAATAAAGATTAAAACCAATTGAGAGTGGAAAACAATAGAATTTAAGAATGGATATAAAAAAAAAAAAAATGAACATATGAAAACCCACGAAATGATGGTTTTCCTCTCTACTTTGCCTGAATCAAATTCACCCTATATCGAAAAAAATCTTAAATTATTTATAATTACTGGTTAATTATTTATTATTTATAAGATGTTATTCACAATTTTAATTCTTGTCATTTTTTATTATTTTATTATTGTACTTTATTATTATCCTATAAATTTATAATTAATCTTTTTTTAGCATACTTCAGTCCTTTTTTTTTTTTTTTATAAAAATATGTACATTTATTCTTATAGTCTTATCATACCATACAATATTTTATAATTTTTTTTTTTAAGGGAATCCACAGCGAATGTGATGTTTGCCTAGTTATCTACAGGTGACCAACCTATTCAACCATGGTGAGGGATCAAGCTTTTCATTTTGTGGGACAGTCATTCAATGAAAAAGTCAACGTCCCAGGCCAGATTCGGAACGGCGCCGCACTCAGATCACAAAACGATATATCATGGCCTAATTCCTTGAGATTTTTTTTATAAAATTAATTTTTTTGGATTAATACAGGAGAAGTAAGTTTACAATTTTTTTTTTAACTGTATACTTTACGTATTTTAAAAAAAAATTTTACTCTTGCCATTTTTACTTATTTTTTATTCAAGTTTATTTTATACTGATAATATTTTATGTCTTCCTTCCTTTTATTTATATGTAGTTTCTAATAACTTTAATTTTACATAATATTTATCCTAGCTTAAATTACTTTATTATATCTTATTGTTGTAATATTATCAGTTTTTTTTGTATCTTTTTAGCCCTGATGAAGCCCTGCAAAGTGGGGCGAAACGTCGGACATTAAAATAGTTTGAGACTATTTGTTCTTTTTTTTACCGTAACCCTGACCATCTTATATTTAAAAACAATTATGTTTGAACAAGGAATAAAAGGTGCCCTCTTTTGCTATTGTTGTAGGAGAAGGAGCGCTTTGGTAAACCGGACACAGTTTTTACACCTCTAAGCAGGTTCACAAATTGTACTATACGCCAGTTGGCTAACTTCACTAATTGTGGAAGTTGCTTCATCCCTTAGCGGGCAAACTTCCTCCCCCAACGCCCATTTTTGATCAAGCCAAGCCTAACCGCGCGGCTGGGTCCGTGTACTGCGTAAGATTATTGCTTATGGTCCATAAAAACAAAACAAAAAAAAAAAAATATTTTCTTATATTTCCATTGAGTTGTAAAAATATTTTCGTAGCGTTTTTCAATATTTCAATTTAATCCTTTCTGTGTTTATAAAATCATGCTAACTTGGTCAATAATGTTTACATATTCTAAAAAAGGTTTATTTAAGGTGCTTTTATGCATCAGATTCCTTATCTTTAAGTGGTAATTTTATTACTCAAATTAGAAGAGAAAAATATTCATTTTTGTCATTCTTATTTCCGAAAAGGAAAAATCCGCTACACAGACGGTTAAAAAAATTTGCAGTGTGTATGGCGATGATGCCTTAGGAGAAAGCGCCATCTGTAAGTGGTTTGCTCGGTTGCAAAGCGATCGGGTCGTCCTTGAACTGTTGATGATTACGCGTTTATTAAAGTAAATAAATCTTTTAAATTACCAACAACACTAGAAAGCCTGTGTTTTATAGTTTTTTAGAGCTTTTTTTTACTTTTATAGAGCTTTAAGCGCAAAATTTCATACAAAGTTCACTGAAAAATCAGTAGTCAGAGAATTTATCCTAAGAAGTCTAGAACCATTCAATGTACGTACCAGTAGTATAGACATTAATAGTAACATTCAAATGCTTATGTAATGTGCTATAAACTAGTTTATAACGTTTATCTTCGTAACAGCAGAAGTTTTCATGGTATTAGACAAAATGTTGATTTCTAGGTGTTCAGAATAAAATTTTGATTTATGAAAGAATATATCTTAGGAACTATAAGAAGTAAAAATATCTGCCATCACTCAAATTAAAGCTAGTTAAATTTAATATAAAGTAAATGAGGAGAAGATGGTTGGGGGTGCGGTCAATGAAATTTTCATTGACCGCACCCCCAACCATTTTCTCCTCATTTATCATCCACGGTCAACTATCTCTCATAATTATTAATATAAAGTAGTTTATAACGATTATCTTGGTAGGAGTAGTGTTTTTTTTTTGTTTTTTTAATATGACAAAAACCTTCGAATTCCTTTCGTATCCAATCTTTACAATCCAAAATCCTTCGTAAAATCCTCAATGCTCCTTATTTTGTTACTAATAAAACCATCCATAAAGACCTAAATGTTCCTTATGTAACCGATCTAGCCCGAACCCGATATTATTCCTTCCATAATAAACTCCCTAACCACCCAAACCCACTCGTTTCTAGCCTTGCTTCCTCTTCCATTTCTGGGAATCCTCCGAGGCGCCTGAAAAGAAGATGGCCTCGTGACCTTATATTGTAAACTGTTTTTAGAGTACTACTACTGGGTAGTTTCTCTACATCCTGTATCATATCATTATGTCATTAAAATCAAATTTACTGGTTGTATTTTTTCATACAGTTGTAAATATCAATAAATAAATAAAATAAAAAAAAAAATGTTGATTTCTAGTTGTTCGTACAGACATTTTGGTTTTATGAAACACAATATCTCAGCAACTATTAGACTTACAGATAGATGTCTGCTAGCATTCAGAATATAATTGAACTTTTACGTTTTTATTTATTTATTTTATTTGTATTATTTTGAATACATTTGATGTGCCTATTCAATTTTCCCTGGATAGAAGACAAGAAGCTGCACCAGGGAGGCCTCTGGCCAGGACAGAAAAAGATACTTATTGAAAGCTGAAAAGATACTGCTGCGAACACCTGTGCTTAACAGGCAGAATAGGGAAGCAAATAAATAAAATAAAATAATTTATAAATTAAAATATTTTGTATAGTACTGAAAAATAATAACTACTCAACATATTCTCTTAAATTTCGCTTAACAAATTGTACGTTTCTGAACAGGTTAAATGGTTACCATGAATTCCGGTAAAGTATAAACAAAAACCCCATAAACATTTTTACAATGATTTAACACGAGCCATTTCATTTTATTTTATATACTGCCTAATTTAACTATCTAACTAATCATACATTCTACATAACTTATTTAAAATATATTTATCAGTATTCACTACAATAATCAGACCAATTTGGACATATGGACTCCTGGATGCTCCTTATTACGTCACAAATAAACTCATTCACAAAGATCTTACACATCCCATTCGTTGCAGATTTCGCCCAAAACAGATATGCGTCTTTTCATTCCAAACTCCTTAACCATCCTAACCCATTAATTCTTAATCTTTAATCCTTAACAATCCCTGATAATCCTCCGAGGCGTCTGAAAAGAAGATGACCACGGGACCTTCTAATTTAAATTAATGTTTGAAGTACCACCAATGGGTGGTTACTTCCCAAGATTTTCAAGTGTATATGAAACATACTACATATTTACCTATTGTATAATTTTGTACAGTTATAAATTACATTAAATAAATAATTTAAAAAAATATATATATATTCCTTTCTTCTGATAATAGGAAGTATGGAAACTAAACAGTATATGCAATAAATGAATACTTGATGTTGCATTGCATTGCATCCAACATAATGATTACTTCAATTCGTATCCAACGCCATAGAATGACACGGAGGACGAGAGCACATTCAAGATGCCTGTTAATAGTTGGCCCACTAGTTAGTCAAAGAGGATGGACCCCCGTCAAAGAGGTCCTTATTAATTCAACTCAATGCCTAATGCCCCGATGGTGGGGTCTAATACCCGAGTCACTAGAGTACTAAGTACACTTAGCCAAGTTCGGAGTTAGGTCATCCATTATGGTCCTCTAGTTGCTTCCAAAAATCGAAGCTGAAGGCTGATTGGTCGCGTCTCTATCAACCCCCCCCCCCCTCCTCCTGTCCAAAGTTTACTTTCTTATCAAACTGGAAAACCAAATGTCCTTTTAATGCTATTAGTTCAAGTTTCATGGGGGAGTGGCAAAATTCCCTCAAATATACATTAGGAACTTTTTTATTAATTTTTTTTTTAATAATTTATTTTATGTTATTTACAACTGTATACATATATACACATCAAGTAAATTTGCTGTAAGTGAAAATATGACATGATACAAACATGTGGAGAATCTACCCATCGATAGAACTCCAAAAATATATCTAAAGGAGAAGATCTCGAGGCCATCTTCTTTTCAGACGCCTAGGAGGATTATTAGGTAGTGAAGGAGAAGCCAGGTTAGGAACGGATTGGTTTGGGTGGTTGAAAAGGAAGTCAAAGATAAATGTCTGTCTTTGTGAAATGAAAGCCCAAAGTGTAAATTAAAAAGGATGTCATGCCATGGGGTACCTCCAGTCGCAAATTTCGTCGAGAGGAGGTTGTACTGACCAGGCTGAGAATAGATTAGAATAGACACGAGGCTCATCCACTCCTATCTTATTTCAAAAGAAACGCCTCCGAACTGCCAGTATTGCAACAACAATCTAACAATAAGCCATGTTTTCCAACGATGCCCATATTTCACACCACACCTCAATAGCTTAAGATTAAACCCAGATATTTCGAAAGCCATTGGAGACGATGATGAAACAATAGAATTAGTGTTTCAGTTTTTAAAATCAAAACTAACCCATTAATCGTATGCTAAAATCTCCAATACTATATCACAGCCCTCCAAGAATGGTGTCGTAATTGGAGGATTAAGATAAATTCAAACAAATCCCATCAAATCACCTTTACCCTTCGTCGTAAACCTACTGACTACCCTATAGTTTCATTAAATGATGTTACTCTTACCCCTGTCGAACAGATCCGCTACCTTGGACTACATTTGGACAAACGATTGACCTGGAATCCTCACACCAGACTGAAAAGACAGGAAACTGCACGTCGATTTCGATTATTACAGCAATTACTAGACAAACGGTCTAAACTTCCAACACATTACAAAAGACTAATCTAAATGACTGTAATAAGGCCAATCTGGACATATGCAGTTGAGCTTTGGGGCTCCACTAAACCTGAATTCCTCTCGTATTCAATCCTTACAATCCCAAATCCTTCGTAAAATTCTCTACACGCCTGTAACACTCCAATTTAACTTAGATCAGATTTACTAAATGTATTATAATGTACAGTTGTAGATAGCAATAAATAAATATTAAAAAAAAATCAAAACATTTCCTGACAAAAATATAATCAAATTAAACAAATATAAGTAAAATTAAATAAAATATAAATGGCGCTGATGACCAATGAATTTTGGCGCAACTAAACAAAAACAAAGCAAACAATAAATTAGACGTCCCACAGAACAAACAAACATTTCGGTCTGCCTTCCAATACCAACGCTAGAAGAAGGTAATATTCACGTTTAATTATGATCCTCAATTATTTCTAATAATTAATTAATCCATGCAATTTTTATATTTAAAAGAGATCAGAAAAAACACACGATTTAGCTCGTTGCCAATTACAGTATCCTAGTCCCAGCCAGAACGAATAAGAGAGAGAGAGAGATATGTGCTTTATTCAAAGAGATTAAAATAATTTTCCTGACGAATTAAATAAGAACAAATCGTTCCAAATAAGCTATATTACAAAATATTGTTGTTTTTTTGTCCCACGCCTGGATAGCCCGTAGCACGAGCCTTCATCAAGGAATTGGTAATGAATTATTAATATCGGTGGGACAGAATGAGGGTATTGATCGAGCTCTCTCGGCCACCAGCTGGGGAAGCGAGGAAAAAGAAAAAAATTGAGGAAATGTGGCCCCGAACATTAGAGCAACAACGGGAACGAGACCTATAACGTCAATATTGACATATCCATTGACATAACATACGTACTACACGGCCGCTTTGATAATGTCACGCAGGGCTCCTATGGCCGCTGAAATGTCATCCTGTAGGTCGTCTTTCAATTGCCGGCTAACCGTTCCCTCTTCGGAAAATCGGCAATTCTCCGAAATGTCTTCGGCTGCAAACGATATCGGTCTTTAATGCTATGCCCTATCGTGTCTCTCTTCGAAACATAATGACAAAAAAAAAAAAGTCACCACACTTACTACCTTAAAATACATCAACTACCTTTTATTTTTATATTAACGTAGTATAGGTGATCGTGAGTGAATCAGAATAGTACAAGAGCCCAAGAGGAGAAAAATACAGTTATCTCACCCCAATTTTTGACTACTTCAATAAAAACTATATATAATTACTAGTCAAAATTGATAAGTCTGCCAAGTATAGGTAGGGGGGTTAAAAAATGACGGCTGTTTCAAAACCTTAAAAAACATTGATCTTTCATTTCTATATCTTAAAAAGGAGGAACAACACAAGTAAACCTAAGAGAACGTCATTTAAAGAAGAGTACATTTTCTGAAATATGAGCCCTGATAGAGTGCTTTCCATTAAATAGTTTTCGAGATATAGCTTTTTAAAAAGCAATATTTCATAAAAATGTTGTATGGGACGTACTAACAGATCAATAGTTAGTGAATTTATTTTGAAAAATCTATATTTCAAAAACCATTTGACGTCCAGATGTCAATTAGCACTCAAATTAAAACTAGTTTAATGAGCTATAAAGTAGCTCATGATGTTTATTTCTGTAGGAGTAATAGTTTACATGAAATTTGCTAAAATAAATTGATTTATAGTTGTTCGGACAAATTTTCATTTACCAAATTTAAATTCATATGTGAATACCATAAAAACTACTACCCCTAGGAAAATGTCCTAAACTAGTTTATAGTAAATTAAATTTCTTTTATTTTGAGTGCTGGCAGACATATGTGCGTCTTATGGTTCTAGAGATATATTTTTTCAAAAATCCAACATTTTATACGAACAACTAGAAATTAACAATTTGTGTACTTATTTTGTCAAATATCATAAAAACTACTACTCCTACAAAGATAAACATAATTAACTACTTTGTAGTAAATTTAACTGGCTTTAATTTGAGCTCTGACAGACATCAGTACGTCCAATAGTTTCTGAAATAAAGTTTTTCATAAATCAAATTTATTGTCCGAACAACTATAAATCAATTTATTTTAGAAATTTTCATGAAAACTACTATTCCTACGAAGGTAAAGGTAATAAACGTCTTTTTAGTACATTAAACTAGCTTTAATTTGAGTGCTAATAGACATCTGTACGTCACATAGTTCCTGAGATATAGATTTATTATAATAAATTAACTAACAACTAAGCTTTCAGTAGATTTTTAAGCAATTTTGAGCTATATCTCGAGAACTATTGGACGTAAATAGCTCTTTTAGGGTTAATATTTCAGCAAATTAGTTATCTTAGATTTTCTATTGTTGTTGGTAGTTTTTAAGATATAGAGCTCTAAATGAAAAATCAATGCTTTTTAAGGTTTTGAAACAGCCGCCATTTTTTAATCCCCCTACCTATACTTGGCAGACTAATCAATTTTGACTAGTAATTATATATAGTTTTTATTGAAGTAATCATCAATTGGGGTGAGATAACTGCCTTTTTTTCTTCCCGGCTCTTGAACTAAGAGTTAGTCAAGGATTGCGGTATTTGGTGAAGAAGATAGTCGATTGAAGTAGATTGTACATAATTAGTCCGGATGATATAGTATAACACCCCCTAGAATAAAGGTACTAAATAGTAAAAAAGAAATATTTATAATAATATATAATAAGAAAAAAACAAAAATAAAAATTTAAATAACTTTCAACTATTTATTAATTGTTTTTATGCACAGTTCTTAAAATAAGGGTGTAAAGAAAAAGATACATAGTAAATATAAAACTAATGTAAGAGCATAAAAGTGACTTGTAAACAGATATATAATATACAGGTGGAGCTTAATAAAAAAAAAGGCATACATATAAACAAAATATAAATCAAAAACAGTAAGGATGTTAAAGATTAATAGCAAAAAGATGACAAAAATGAATTGATACAAAAAATACAGAGTAATTCGTAAATTAATAATATAGAGCCTTAGTAAATGTTACACGTATTTACTATAGTTTTCATGATTTTTAAAAATATAAATTGATTTTTAGTTCTTAAGACAACATTTTATATAAAAATTCATATTTATATGCATATATCATAAAAACTATTACTGTTTAGAAAATATTTTTACCAATGTATCATACACTAAGAGAGCTCTAATTTGAGTGCCAGCAGGGATCGGTATGTCAAATGGTTCCTGAGATATAGTGTTACATAAACCAAAAGATCAGTAGATTTTATTCAGATATCATGAAAACTACTATTCCTACGATGATAAACGTCATATATTACTTTATAGCACCATAGAATATTTTAATTAGAGTGCAAATATATATCGGTATATCTAATAGTTCCTGAGATAGAAATTTTCTAAAATAAGTTCACTATCTACTGATTTTTCCCAACATATTTTTATGAAATTCTTTTTTCAAAAAGAATACCTCGGGAACGATTGCACGTAAATGAGACTCATATTTTAGTAAATTTACTCTACTTTAAATTATACTCTATTAGGTTTTTTAATGCTATAGATTATATTAAAGATGACGAATTAATTTTTTTTTTTAACATTTCGCAACAGCCGCCATTTTTTATTAGAGAATATAATAGGGAGACTCATCAATTTAGATTAGTAACTATAAAGAAAAAAATTGGGGTGAAATAACTCGTTTTTTTCACTTCTTGGTCTCTTTTACTACAGCTCATATTAACCAACATGCTAGAAAACTTGGGAAAAACTGTTTTGTTTATATGGTTCATGTGGGGATCACTGGAAATAAACTGGCAGACGTTGCAGCAATACAAGCACTTGCCCTTCCGGGTCGGGGCGCGGCCATTCTGACACCTCAAGAAATAAGTCTTCCGATGAAAAATGAAATATTAGCTAGTTGGCAAGCCATGTGGAATGAAAGCCCACCAAGCAAAGTAGAAACTATTAAATAAACGATTAAACCATGGACCACATCAAATCGTTCTAATCGCAGGGAGGAGGTAGCTATAGCCAGATTGAGAATAGGTCATACTAATTCAACTCATGCATACCTCATCAATAAGCAAACACCGCCAAAATGTCAATACTGCAACAGTGTACTTACAGTCATTCACATATTTGAAGAATTTCATTTCTATTGCATGAACTTACGTAGATTGGGAGTGGGACCGACTGTTTCAGATGCAAAAACATAGAAATGGTTTTAATTTTCTTAAAAAAAGGAATAATTCTTTTGAATAAGATCTAAACCCAAAAGTTTGTCATATGTATTTAAAAAAATCTAAAATAAGTAATTATTCAAACTTATTCAGCAATTAAAGAATTTCAAATCGTGAAATAGAATTATAAAGTGAGAAACATGGGCGTTGATGACCTCAGGGTTTTACGCCCAAAAGCCCCAACCAACAACAACAACAACTACAGCTCATGTCAATCTTTTCATCAACCTACACTATTTATATTTCTTATCCATACCTTAATTTGCTATTTTATTTAGCTTAAAAAAAAAATTCCTAATATCAATTCCAGATATTATAATAACACGACTGCACACTCTCACGACTGAAAATGTATCGGTATTCTACTATAGGGGAAAATAAATATATTTGCGGGTTATGGCAACGGATTTTCTCTCCCATTGCAAAATCAAGTGCAATTATGTGAATTCTCAAACATAAAGTATTGCATTAAGTATAAATGCATTTTTGATCCCGTCAAGATAATAATGTATCATATATTCAAATATAGTATCGGTTCTGTGATTATACTTTGATAGTGATATGGTATTCCCATATCATCTTTATCACCTTGTCGGCTTTATTTTATATCTCCTTTAATACACGCTTTCCATACCGAGGTTGAACGAGCAGCCCAGGTAGATAAATAAAGTGGGAAGATAAATAAAGAATAAATGAGATCTGTTTCAGCTTGTAATAAAAATATTTAAAAAATCAAACTTTAGGTTACTGATATGTGAATGTCAGATAAGGTATTTTTAAATTAAGTTATTTTTTTAATTTTTTTTAAATTATTTATTTAATGTAATTTAGAACTGTACAAAATAATACAATAGGTAAATATGTAGTATGTTACATATACACTTGAAAATCTTGGGAAGGGACCACCCATTGGTGGTAATTCAAACATTAATTTAAATTAGAAGGTCCCGTGACATCTTCTTTTCAGACGCCTAGGAGGATTATTAGGGATTGTTAAGGATGAAAGATTACGAATTAATGGGTTAGGATGGTTAAGGAGTTTGGAATGAAAAGACGCATATCTGTTTTTGGTCAAATCTGCAACGAATGGGATGTTAAGGTCTTTATGAATGAGTTTATTTGTAAAGTAATAAGGAGCATCAAGGATTTTACGTAGAATTTTGGATTGTAACGATTGGATGCGGGAAGAATTTGATGGTTTGGTGGAGCCCCAGGGCTCAATTCCATATGTCCAAATTGGTCTGATTATTGTAGTGTATACTAATTTTTTGTAGTGAATGGGAAGTTTAGAGCGTTTTTAAGTTTGTAAGTAAGTGTTGTAGCAATCGGAATCTACGAGCAGTTTCTTGTCGTTTCAGTCTTGTGTGTGGATTCCAAGTAAGTCTCTTGTCAAGATGGAGTCCTAAGTATCGAATCTGTTCAACAGGGCAGCTTAATTTAAAATTCATGTTACATGTTAAATGCAGAGGAGCTCCTAGAGTATTTTCTACGCAACTTGTTTTGTAACCTCGTTATCATAACCAGATGATAAAATCTCCAACAGCTTCTTAGACCTTGTTAAGGTCTTTGTGAATGAGTTTATTTGTGACGTATAAATTAAGTTATAAATTAGAAAAATATATAATTTAGTATGATGAAAAGGTAGAAAATGAAACTATAAAATAATAACTATAATACATAAGTAGTTCATAAACAATAAATCGTTGGTTTCATGTTTTGCCTTATTTATTTCATCTAAATGGTCTTTAATATTTAGTTATATATGCCGTCAACTATTTCCGCTTTGTTAAATGTATGTTTTGTACCTTTTGACTTGCAGGCACGCAATCTACCGGCCGATCACTTTTACCTATTGTAGGGGAAGGGGGGGGACTTTATTAAAACAACAAAGATGCGCTGCCCAACTTCATTAGGCTGCTAGCTACACAGCATAATTATTTATATGTTTAAGTATTTCGACCACTAAAGCCATTTACAATGGGTGTATACAGTTAGTAGGTTAAAATTTACAGGTCCTGAAAGTTACAATTACAAAGTGAGAAAGTTATAAATTTACAATTATAAAGTGAGAAAGTTACAAATTTACAATTACAATTACACATTTACAATTACAATTGATATAGTTAGTAATTTGCTATATTAAATTATGCATCCACTTATAGATGCCGGAATTAGAGTTAGACTGTATGTGATCATAATAGATATTAATGATTTTTAAAAAGTGAAAAAATGTTAATGTTGTTGTGGGATCTTCTCTCAACATCCCCTGTAAATCTGAAGAGAATTGGTGTGGTTCGTGAGCTATTCGTTCAATAAGAATGTGCCTAACGGTGAGATCATTTCAGGAGTAGCAACACATAGGTGCATTTTTTTTCATGAGATGACAGCATAATCTAATCGGATATATTTTTTTAGTCTTATAATACATACACATAACAAGAAAACAAGTATATTTCGTAAAAAAAATTATTTCGTTATCTTTCTTGCCCGTGTGTATTGGTTTATTTTGCAAATTTAAATTTTTTCATCATTAATATGTTTTTATCACTGTCAGACTTTTAATAACTTTTTTTTATTATTTGTTTTGTATAGTTGTTCTTTATACATTATACCTTATCTTTCGTCAGTATCATCTGCTATCTACTTAATTTACTGTGTATATGTTCCAATAATTTTCTTATAATTTTTCCCTAACTTAAGATTATCTATTTTTTCGTTCTTAGCCCTAATAAAGGCATGAATTCTGGTTTAGATGTCGGCGCAAAAAATATTTTTTCTAAAATTTGATTTGACAACAAATCCCATCAAATCACCTTTATTCTTTGTCATAAACCTGCCGACTGCCATACAGTATCCTTTAGTAATGTTTCTCTTACTTCAGTCGAACAGATCCGCTAATTTGGGTAACATCTAGACAAACGACTAACCTCGACTAATCCTCACACAAGACTGAAAGGACAGGAAACTGCACGTCGACAAACGGTCTAAGATTCCAATCCATTACACAAGACTGATCTACATGAATGTAATAAGGCCAATCTGGACATATGGAGTTGAGCTTTGGGGCTCCACTAAACCTTCGAATTCCTCTCGTATTCAATCCTTACAATCCAAAATCCTTCGTAAAATCCTCAATGCTCCTTACTTTGTCACAAATAAAATCCCCCATAAAGACCTTAATGTTCCCTATGAAACCGATCTAGCCCGAACCAGGTATCATTCCTTCCATTATAAGCTCTCTTACCACACAAACCCACTAGTTGCTAATCTTGCTTCCTCTACCTGACAATCCTTCGAGGCACTGAAAAGGAGATGGCCAGGAAGGTTGCTAAAATAAAAACCTCATTAGAGTGCTATCAATGGGTAGTTTATCTACACTCCATAATAACATACATCAAATTTACTAAATGTATAATTATGTACAGTTGTACTGACGGCACCCTCCAACCATCTTCTCATATTTTAAAATAAGCTTTTCTTCTGAAGTTTCCTGATAAATTTTAGTTTTATACATATGTAACGTGACAGAACTTCACTGCCGCTATGCGTCCTGTCTAATATTACGAATAGATGGATCCATGCTACCATGATAGTAGAAAATTCATGACGGTAACTATCATTTAGTTTATTTACGTGTACAATCAAAAATCATATTTATCCCTGGAAAAATGAATCCCCTTCCCGAGAGAGTACAAAGGTGTGCTTTTAATGGAGATATTATCTGCACGCAATCGCATGTAGCCTCTATTACAGTTCTAGGCAATCGTTAGTGCGTTCGGTGAAAAATCGTCAGGCGATGATTGTCGGCTGTAATTGTTATGTCGTTAGTAATTCTCGATTATTTCTTAGCTGTAAACACGAACGAAATGAGTAATGAAACTAATTAATTTTCTTAATTTAAGTGCAGAGGTTTAGTGAAAATTATATACTGCCTTTAAATTTAATATAAAATAAAATAAATAAAGGAATCGACAGTGAAACAGTAAATGGAAAACTCTAACAGGTATAAGGCCTTTGCGTAGAAATTTTCCAGGAAAAGACGTTATATATTTTTTTCGGTATTAAACAAATTTATTTTATATATTTTTTTTCTTTCGAATCTTATTTAGAAATAAAAGATAATTTCTAAGACTTGGAAGTTGCAGTGATCGTTTCTTTATAAGAAAGGGGACAATCAAAAGTGTGGTGTTTCACTTCTCAGTATAGCCAGCAAAGTGTACTAGAGTATTGGAGGCAAGAATAAGAACATTGGTCGAAAGCTCGGAGAGGAACAATACGGTTTCAGAGCACAACGAAGCACGCAAGATCTCATCTTCACAATGCGACAAATAACGGAGAAGTCTGATGAAAAAAATGAAGAACTTTCGATTTTCTTTGTGGACCTTCAAAAGGTTTTCGACAGGGTGAGAAAGGAAGACATACTATACAGCAGGCACTGTCAGACAGAGGCATTGATCGAGGGACGACCTTGGTAGTGATGAGTCTTTATAATAAAACCAGGAATGTGGTTAGAACAAGGAACCACATGTAACTGGAATTCAAGAATGACAAAATCAGGTATTCGTCAAGGTTGTAGACTGAGCCCGTTGCTCTTCATAATAGTCCTCCATAAAGCGATAAAGAAAGCTTTTTTTTTTTTTAATTATTTATTTAATGTAATTTACAACTGTACAAAATAATACACTAAGTAAATATGTTGTATGTTTCATATACAATTGAAAATCTTTGGAAGGAACCACCCATTGGTGGTACTTCAAACATTAATTTAAATTAGAAGGTCCCGTGGCCATCTTATTTTCAGACGCCTCGGAGGATTATCAGGGATTGTTAAGGATGAAAGATTACGAATTAATGGGTTAGGATGGTTAAGGAGTTTGGAATGAAAAGACGCATATCTGTTTTTGGTCAAATCTGCAACGAATGGGATGTTAAGGTCTTTATGAATGAGTTTATTTGTAAAGTAATAAGGAGCATCAAGGATTTTACGTAGAATTTTGGATTGTAACGATTGGATGCGGGAAGAATTTGATGGTTTGGTGGAGCCCCAGGGCTCAATTCCATATGTCCAAATTGGTCTGATTATTTTTGTAGTGAATGGGAAGTTTAGAGCGTTTTTAAGTTTGTAAGTAAGTGTTGTAGCAATCGGAATCTATGAGCAGTTTCTTGTCGTTTGAGTCTTGTATGTGTATTCCAAGTAAGTCTCTTGTCAAGAGAGAGTCCTAATTATCGAATCAGTTCAACCGGCGTTAGTGGAGTATTTAGAAAGAATACTGTAGGACAGGAGGGCAGAGGTTTACGACGGAGAGTAAAGGTGATCTGGTGGGATTTGTCAGGATTTATTTTGATTCTCCAGTTTTTACACCATTCTTCAATAGATGTTATGTGTGCCTGTAGTGTTTGTGATGTATTAGTTGGGTCGTTGTTTACAGAAAGTATACATGTGTCATCAGCGTATATTGTTAGGACTGTTGTATACATTTAAAATTAGAATTTTATTAGTAGATTTTTCGTTCAAGTTTAACTTGATATTGGTTTTAACTATGAGCTAACCTAAGAACAATCATAATTTATTTAATTTATTTTATTTTTTTAATTGGACCTGATATTTATCTGTTATTTTTGTTAGTGTTGCTCATATTTCTTTTTTTTTTTTTTTTTTTTTTTTTATTTCATTTTAACACCGTATTCCCAAGCTGTGGTTTCAAGGGCAGTATAGTAGAGGAATGATTATTGTTACAAGATTAACATGAAAGATATATCATGATAGAACTCGGGCTGAGAGTAGGGGAAGATGAATATACTGAGCAAATATTAGCTCTGGCATGAATCTGTATGAAGATTTCATTAAAACTAGAATCAACAGGCAGAGAGCAGCAGCTGCTTTATGCCAGGGTCGTTCTCAGCCCTTTGTATATTTAAGGTTATTTGCCTATGTGTGTATGTCAGTGCATTTGTAAATAGGCTTGTCTTAATGGCAGAACACCTTAAAGTCCTTTATATGATTCTTTAGCTTGACAGAGTGACTTAACTCCATACAATTAATTTTTGTATTTTTAACGAAAATTAAGAAATTTATGAATATTTTATTATTATTTATTTATTGCTATTTACAACTCTACATTATAATACAATTAGTAAATTTGATCTCAGTTAAATTGGAGTGGTACAGACGTGTAGAGAAAATACCCATTGGTAGTAGCACTGTAATGACGTTATACATTAGCAGGTTTCGTGGCCATCTTCTTTTCAGGCACCTCGGAGGATTGTCAGGAATAGAAGAGGAGGCAAGGTTAGAAACTAGTGGGTTTGGATAGTTAGGGAGTTAGTAATGGAAGGAATGATATCTGCTTTGGGCTATATCCGTTATATATGGAACATTAAGGTCTTTATGTATGATTTTATTTGTGACAAAAATGAATATTTAAGAGTAGAATATAAATTTTAGTAAAGTGTTCGGCATACTTCTATCACAATTTTATAACGATAAATACTATTAATAACGTTTCGGGCAGTTTGTCCACTATCTAATTCATTGTTCTACTAAAATAAAAAAAATAATAAACAATCAACTTTTTTTTTAATATGTTAAATTATACAAGCGCTCTCACTCAGTTTCCACTGACCCTCAATACCAATGACGCGGCTGGGAGAGAAGCGCTGGGATCTCTTGCGGAATGTAAATATTGTAAATAGGTGTGAATCTGTATTTATTTTATTGTTACTTAAATTTAATTTTCTTCTGTCTAGTACATAAATTGTTATTATTTTTTTATTACTTGATAAGTTTTATTTTATATAGATTCATATTTTTATTTATACAAATCATAGCAGTATTTTCTATTCTTTATATATATATATTTTTCTATTCATTCAGTGAGTTATTTATCATATGGTTATAATTTTTTTTTTTTTTATTCATCTATTCCTAAAAATATTGAATGAATGAATTAATTTTTAGTAGATTGCATTAATTCTGTTCAATAAAATAAATTATACGGTTAGTTTCAAAAAAGAAAGTTAAAGTTAATTATATATTTGTATATTTTTTTTAAATGTACTTTTTACACAGCTAGTTTTAAAATAATGTATCAATTTACAAATTATTTTTTTTTTTTAGAGGTTAGTCCATTGAAGACTGAAAAGGGGCTGAGAAGATAGCTTCTCGTCTAATAATTAAATTTTGTATCACACCTAGAGTGAGTGCCACTGTGTACTGTTTCCCTTCTTGCCTCTAATGGTATTTTCACAAGAAGTACCTAATTATTATCTCAATTAGCAAATACGAATAAAGTTAAATAAAAAGATAATGATCAATCAAACTCATTCACACGATTTATAGGTTCATCTTATATTATATTTAACAATGGGCCGTATGTAGCTCAGTGGTTGGGCACAGTCTTAGTGGTGCCGGTTCGAATCTGGCCTGGGGTGTTGATTTTTTTCATGGTGGGGTGGTTCCAAAAAAATGAAAAACTTGACCCCTAGCCATGGTTAGGCAATATAGAACTAATGGGGTCTTGACCAAAACAAAAAAAAAAAAAAAATGAAGCACTTTCTGTGCTGCCGTACATGGGGCTTTTTGCTAATCGTTCAGGATTTTCCCGGGAAGGTTATAAGCTGTTCCGATGTTTGCAGCAAAAAAAGTTTTTTTAAACAAAATTAAGCATTTTTGGCGCATTGTTCAAAAAATATACATTAATCAACATCCAATTTTGAAGAATAAGATAAAAATATAACTGATTATATTATATGAATTTTTATTCATTAAAAATTTTTAAAAACTTAATAACGATTTCAGTAAAGTAGGTAATTTTTTTTTTTAGGATCAAGCAAGTCATATTCGTTCATATCGTCATCGGAAAACCTTTCAATAAGATTTTTTTTTTTTATTTTAAAATTATAATTATTTTTGGAAGATTGCTGCTTGACCGTAAATAATAAAAAAATATTGAATTCGAACATTTTAGGAAAGATACAGCCTGTTGAACTTTTACCCATGTTATATATACAAAAAAAGAACAATTTAGACAGGTTTTCCTTTATTTTTTATCATGTCTGGAAAATGAACACTCCCTTCCCCCTCTAAAAAAAATTAAAGCTTAACAATATAAATCTGCGGATGAGAAGGAACCAGGAAGTACTAAATCCAGTGGATGTAGAGCATGGTCACGGATCGGCGATTAGGAACCTCCCCGTCCCCAAATAGTTGTCAAGAGTATGGAAGGCATTAAACCCTCACCTCGCCCTGTTTCTTATTTAACTAAGCGCCTTCGGGTTTAGGGCCAACTTGAAGGGCTTTAGAGGCAGCCGAAGGGTTTCCCAACTCAGCCTCGTTTCCTCGCCTTGTTTTGAATACCAAATATTCAGTCATTAGGTAGTTAAAGGGGGGGGGGAAATAACAATATGTATAAAAGTTATTAATATATAATTATTAATTAAAATTAAAATATTCTTGAACGATTCCAAAAACAAAGATTTTAATCTAAAATTCAATTATAGCGGGAAGGGCGAGACGTGCACACATTTTGAGGGGAATTATGGACAGAACTTTTTTGTTATTAACCTTTAATGTCGTTTTAATATGTTACTATTATTTTAATGCTTGAAAGGTAAGATTATAAAGGCTCTGGGCTAGGTTATGCAAGTTGTAACCCATTCTTAGTTTATTTTAAGACGGACACGGTCAGAGCGAAAAGTACTAATCAGCTTGTCTCGTGCCTCGCACGGGCAGAGTAAGGCGTTCAGACTGTTTAGTTTACCAAAGTTGTCAAAGACGATGGCTAGACTCTTTACTTCCTCTCGCTTCTAAGATTATTTTAAGTGAAGAAGGGGACCTGGTTTAGTTTCAATTCAGTGTGCCGTCGACTTTGAAACCGATCATACAATCTTTCACACCAGAGTTTAGAGCTTCTCCAGTTCTAAAAATGGTATTTTCGCTATCCAGCAAGGATAGTACAATTATTAATGAGTCGTCAATCATAAATACCAGCGATAGTCATAATGATTTAAAACCATACACAGAATAATTACTAACAAGGTACAAGCAAGGTAATATGGTACTAACTAAGTAAAGCAAAACACATTTTTATATGGATATATATAGGGATAACTTTTTTCTCGACTATTGTAGATATTTATTTTTGTAGATCAGTCAATAATACAACTTTATTTTAGGGACGTGCAAAACCTACAATACAAAAACTAGTTTTTTTAGAACAAATACTTTCTTCAACTAATCACTTACTAATTAAATACACAGTGTAATTTGTGATTAATAACTATTGCAAACATTACTTACAATTGTCTATTACATTGTGTTCCAACTGAGTCCAGGTTTGAGCCACAACTGAATAGGTAGGTTTGTTTTGGTTTTTCCAACATGTAACTGTGTTTTTTTTTTTCTAGCAGTTAGTTGATTTTTATAGAACATCTTGAAACAGCCGTCATTTTTTATTATAGAACTATAATAGGGAGACTTATCAATTTTGATTAGCAACTATAAATAAAAAAATTGGATGAAATAACTGACTTTTTTCACTTCTTGGGCTCTTTTACTACAGCTCATAACTCACGACTGAAAATGTATCGGTATTATACCGTAGAGGAAAATAAATAAATCTGCGGGTTATAGCAATAGATCTTCTCTCCCATAGCAAAATCAAGTCTAGATTCTCAAACATCTAATAAATGTATTTTTGATCCCGTCAAGACAATAAAGTATTATATTGCAATGTACTGTCTTGAGATTTAGTCGGGATGCCAGGATGATCGCTGAAGGCAATTATCCAAAAATAAGTTAATTAATTAATTGATTGAGTTCTGCAAAACTGTTACTATGATTAGGCTTGTTTTGTGTTTACCAATTAAATATCTTTATTTCTATAAAATATCATTACCATTAATTATATAATATAGTAAGGGGTGGTATATTGAGTTATATAATTTAAACTACATAAAGAGATTAAGTATTTATTTACAATTTTTTACTATTTATTATTCAAATGATTCAGATAAATGGTTGCTATAAAATATCGATTATTACTTATTGTTTAATTACTTATTACTGCTGATTCATGCCGTGAGATGTAATTCCATAGGTGTCGTCTTGTTCATAAGGGAGGTCCAGGTCATCCAGGCATCTTCGTTCCTGTACTTCTCTCCTCTCTCAAGCCTGGTCTGGACGTTACCTTATTTTTGAATCTCATTCCTCATTGGCCATAGGTGACAGAACGCTCCCAAGGTAGGCGTCCCCCCTTTCCCACAGGCCCGAGAGGGGGTGGCAAAGTTTGACATGTTTGACAGGCCTGCACCTGCTTAATTTGATTCTGGTCCTTCGTCAAAACCTGTCGTTTTTGTTGTTACACTTAAGTATTGGTAGATCTAATAAGGGGGTGTGACAAACTAAACACAGATGAGTATATAGCCAGGGACGCAGTAAAAGGGCATATATACACCGAGGGGTCAGCTACAGAGGCAAATAAAAATGCGGGTGCAGGTATAGTATATGCAGGTTAGCACCTGCTGGAGCAAACACTACCAATTTTGATGGAGAGGTAGCTCCAATTGCTTTAGCTTTAGAAAACATTACTCACGCCTGCGCAAAGAAGATAGTTCTGCTGTCGGATTCTAGGGCAGCACTGCTGGCAATAGCGTCTGAACGTCCCTCAACTAACGCTAGAATTCTCGCATGCCGGAAATCCATAGAATGTAAAAGAGAAATACTTAAAGTATTAGTAATGCAGTGGATTCCAGCCCATTGGGGTATACCTGGGAATGAGGAGGCGGATCGACTTGCACGGTTAGGGGCTAGCCAACCACAGCCGCTACTTCCTATCACCATGGATGCCCGAAGCGCTATCACTAAAGGAGCAGAGGAAAGGAGCAGAGGAGAATGTGGGGACAAGAACTAGGCGGCATTGCTAGATCCAAAGAGGAGCCTTCCATTGACTTTACCAAGAGCGGTGGCAGTGGCATGCTTCAGGTTGGCTACTGGACATGACTATTTGCGGCGCCACCTGAAGAGAATAGGAGTGACTGAATCTTCGGACTGCGTCCTGTGTGGAGTTGGTGAGATGACTAGCGATCACATATTTGCATGTGCGGCAACTGCGGACTTGATTAAAGATAGGAGTTACATCGGCAGAACTAAACTATACTGGGCTGTACGAAACTAAAGTCAGAAATACCTCCTTTGGCGTAGTAAAAAAAAAAAAAAGTAAAAGGTTTCTCGAAAGGCTCCTACCTGAACAGGTATTGGGACAGATGGCGAAAAACCTTAAGGCTAAATGTACCCTTCCTGGGACGCACCAGAATTTACTTTTCTATTTA
>NW_027107582.1:0-4474 GCF_000696795.3 Halyomorpha halys | reverse complement strand
GCTCAATTCCATATGTCCAAATTGGTCTGATTATTGTAGTGTATACTAATTTTTTGTAGTGAATGGGAAGTTTAGAGCGTTTTTAAGTTTGTAAGTAAGTGTTGTAGCAATCGGAATCTATGAGCAGTTTCTTGTCGTTTCAGTCTTGTGTGTGGATTCAAAGTAAGTCTCTTGTCAAGATGGAGTCCTAAGTATCGAATCTGTTTTACAGGCCTTAAAATTTTATCATAAATTTATCCATTTGTTATATTTTATCTTTAGTTACACGATACGTTCATTAATTAATTAGTAATATTTTCTTTAATGATATAGGGTAGACAATGTACTCCATTACCACGGTACACGGAGGGGAACAAACGATATGACAAGGCAAGGACTTGCAGTAAAGGCTGGATTTTGATTAACTATTCCAGTAAATTATCTCTTAAACTTTTCTTTTCACGGTCTAAAACCGCCAGCCAAGCTCTAATATGATTTATCTAAGCCTGCGTCTAGTCTCGCCAATTAATTTCACATCAGACTGGCACTTTTAAGTAAATTCCTTTTTGCATTAACATGGCTCGGTCCTTAAATTTTACACAGTCTATTGAAAGAAAATATTATTGTTATTAGATTTTTTATTGAAAAAATTATGTATTATAGTTTTAAAAAAATATTTTTAATAGATTAGTCATCTTTAGAATTGAATTGACATAGTTTGAAATGTATTTGTTATTATTCTATAAAGATAACATGGTATTATGAAGGTACATTATGTTTTAGATCTTATTTATAATTATGTATGGAATTTTTATTTATTTATTTTATATATAGCTGAACACAATATGATTATTGTTAATATTTTATGATTAGTAAGGAGAACAGAAAATGTGATATTAGAAAATATATTTATTTCAGTAATTGTTTTAAATTAAAAAAAAAAATTACTTGTTGCATGCATAATATGAATATTATGAATTTTTATATAAGATGCCTGATCATGGGCTGACAGCCCCGAAACGTCGTTATTTGATGTAATACAAAAAAAAACTATTGCATTCACTATATCTAATTGATTTAATGAAACTCATCCAGTAGAGACTATAACATTAAAGCATTAGGTAAACATATTCCTTTGTTAATAAGTATCCTAAATTATGTCTAATTACCTAATTAGTCAAATTTTACATTAAAACCAAAAATAAAAATTCATTTATCACAATCTCTTGTTAAAACCTTTATAAAATGTGTTGAGGCTAAAATGGATAAAAATTTAATTATTTATTTAAACAAAATTATTAATTTTTTTTTTAATTTTACATAACATAATTTTACAGTTTATAATGAAATACTTTATTTATAAATACACAGATGTACATTTCTCTTGTAGCTGATGTGGCAATAACTCAGAACTACTTCAGTCTGCAATACACAAAAATAGAAATGTCTAAACGATATCGGTTTCTCGTTACAAAAATTTAATATAACCTCTGCACGTCACTAAGAAGGATTTGTAGATAATTTATTGAAATCTTTATCCGTTGAGTTAAAGAAATCTCCGACATTAATGGAGCTATAATATGAGTTTCCTTAGGGACTCAAATCCTCTATTGAAGACAATCGCTCTGACAAGAGCACTATCTATCGGCGATGCTATGACACTTTTGTCGCCCATGACGTCCACTATCGGTTGTCCCGTCCTAATCTCTTCCGATTATTGTCGCCTCTTTTCCCATTGTGTACCTTTCGATAGCTTTCAATGGGCGGCTGCTCATAGGTGAGTAAAAAATGGCCAAGGCCGATTTTCCGAACGGTATCATCCAAAAAAAAAAAATACCGCTTAAATCCACGCAGTATCAAATTTATTTATTTATTTATTTAAGTGTTTCGACCACTAAGGTCATTTACACTGAATGTAAAAAGTTAGTAGATAACAATTGATATATTTACAAAGTTACATATAATTACAAAGTGAGAAAGTTACAGATTAACAATTACAATTACAAATGACATTACATTACAATTACAAGTTACAAATTTACAATTACAATTACAATTACATATTTACAATTAAAATTACATATTTACAATTATGATTTATATTTTACAAAGTTGCAATTAGATTTAAGTTAGTTAGTAAATTGCTGGACAGTTAGGCTATATTTTATCATAAATATTATGATTTTTAGAAAGTGAAAAAGGTTTGTTATTGTTGTGGGATCTTCTCTCAACATCTCCTGTAAATCTGAAGAGAACCGGTGTGGTTAAAAAGACTTGGCCTGTCTTTATAGCTAGTTTGGTCTGCGAGTCTGCCTTTTCATTCCCAGTGATCCCACAATGACCTGGCAGCCATAAAAACAAGACCCTACAACCCATGTTGTTCAAACTTTTCAAATGCTGCTTCAACTCTATTATTAATGGATGTGTTGAAAATGGATCTTGTAAAGATTTGAGAGCAGATTCCAAGTCAGAACAAATAACAAGTATCAAATTACCCGATAAGTATCAAATTACGTATATTATAAATTTACAAATTAAGTATATTAATAAATTAATAATAATATAAATTTACAAATTAAGTATATTGATGTATTATTTTGTACAGTTGTAAATTACAATAAATAAATAATTAAAAAAAAAAATTAAAAAAAAAAGTATATTGATAAGTATCAAATTACCCGATAGCCAGTGACTGCAATTGTCTCGTAGGGTTTGTAAAATGGCCTGTGCGTGAACAGGTTAGTGTAAAAAAGAATAGAAGTACAAGACTGAAATTCAACATTTAAGGCGGTTATATACCTGGGATGTGACCACAACATTTTCGATAAAATCGACCGAAGTGCTACTTTATAGAATCGATTTTTCGCATTTTTTCCAAAACGGGTTTATAACGATTTTGCTTAAACTTAAAAATCAAGTTAAAATAAGACGGTTATACAGTAAAAAGTAAAATTTAATAAGAAAAATTAAAGGTTGTAAACAGAAAATGAAAGCGGTAATAGTAACAGATAGATAAGAGATAAAATAAGAGAAGAAATATTAAAGAAAGTACAAATTAAGAGATGAAAAAAGAAAAGAATAAAATCAAATGATAAGAAAGAATTCATAGCTGTTTTGACGGAAGTCAAAGTAAAAGTGAGCCGTTTGTATTGGGAGGAGTCGGGATGGCGGTTTAGCACGCCACATAATAACGGAAATAATTTAAAAGTAAATATTGTAAAATAAAAAAAATTTAAATTAGGTAAACAATAAATGGTAATATACATAATAGATGGGGAGAAGAGATATTTACAAAATTATATTAAAAAAAAGTATAAAATAATGGGGTAGAATATGTGTAAGTGATTAAGAAAGACAATATACCAAATGAGTGGGGATACAGAGAAATATAAATTATAATAAAAAATTAATAATAAAGTAATTAATATAAGTACACTTAAGAAGGTAACACATGAATATAAATTAAAAGATAAAATACATGAATACAAATGAAACAGGAATGGTAGTAAATATAAAAATAATTAAATAAGTGGTGAGAATTTAGATTTACTGTTATTTACATTTATATTTTCTTTGTATACATGTGTTACGGCGGGTAGGGGTTCGAAAGGAACCTTTCCTAGCCCAACCTTGAAAATAAAATAATAGACGAATTTTGTTATTTTTGTATTTTTAAATATGTAAACATAATAAAAGGAACAAAAAATATACAAACTAGAAAAAAAAGAAAGCTTAAAACTATTGCAAAATTAAATTAATTGAACAAAAGAGAAAAAAAAGGTCTTATTTCACCGGTGATTGGTGGGGCCCCGGTTGTGGTTGTTCTGAGTGGATGTTCTCCTATATGGAAGTAGATCGACAAAAGGGACGTACGTCCGCCCGCCTTGTCCTCTTGGAGGATGAGTTGGAGAAGTCCTCCCGCCGTGGCTAAGATGATTTAGCTGGCGAAGATGGCCAGAATGCTGGCAACTACGAGAGCGTAGTGAGGAGAAAATGGAGACGATATGTGTATACAATAGAGAGTAGTTGTTTTGTTTTTTGACTTAATAAAAATCATATGTTCCTATAATCGATTTGTGGACCATATGTTGGCCGCAACAACATGTATATAGTCTTCCCTTTTTTAAGGAGTAATAAAGTCTTTAACAGGGACTATACGTCTTCCAGTATTTTCTGTCCTTGGCTTCTCGTGACCACAGTATAATAGAAGAGAAAGAAGAATTGGTGATGGCGGCGCAGGAGGTATCGGGCAGAGAGGGTGAGATAAATCATATATTTTATTTAATGTTTAATTGATGGACATTGATGTAAAGTCTGGTGTGTTTCTGGTTTTTCTTTGAGCTGAGGTAAGTTGAAAAAACTGTTTATTTTTAAGTGATATTTCTCTCTCTGCCACGACCAGCTGAGTGCAAATACGTAGGCATTGATTACTTTTGGACAAGGATAACAACCTGATGTATTTTAATTTTAGGCTAGATTATAAGTTAGCATTAGG
>NW_027107581.1:11359-11857 GCF_000696795.3 Halyomorpha halys | reverse complement strand
CTATCAGTAACTAACGTTTAGCCCCACTTTGCAGGGCTTCATTAGAGATAAGGGAGAACAAGACATAGACATTGTAAAATCTCATTGTAATATAAAAAAAAAATCTGTACAACTATAAGCCATGAAAGGTGAGGGGTACAATACTTAAGGGACATGTGGCCAGGATGGAGGATCAGGAAACTCTTACAAGATTATTGACTGAGATAGTCCATGGCCGGAGGAGAATTGGCCGCCCTCGACTTGGATTGACTGTGTGGCTGCAGTTACAAGGGGTTTGGAAGTCCACAACTGGATGGCGGCAGCGCTGGACAGAAACTTCTGAAGGTTTCTGGCTGAGGAGGCCTGGACACGTCAACGTGTTGTAGCGCCAAATTAACCTCATGAACCCACGTGTCTGAGTCACGGCTACAGTGAAAGAGAAAATAATTATTCCCAGTCCCTTAGCACTATGAACGCTCCGCACTATGCATAGAAGAATATACGTATTAAGTTGTATAA
>NW_027107581.1:10617-11309 GCF_000696795.3 Halyomorpha halys | reverse complement strand
CTATCAGTAACTAACGTTTAGCCCCACTTTGCAGGGCTTCATTAGAGATAAGGGAGAACAAGACATAGACATTGTAAAATCTCATTGTAATATAATAAGAAAATCTGTACAACTATAAGCCATCAAAGGTGAGGGGTGTAGTACTTAAGGGGTACAGTAAGTAACAGTAATTAGAAAGGAAGAACTGTTACTAGACTAACGGTTGTGCAATCAGGTGATTTGGTCATAATCACACTTGCCCGCCAGATTATTGCCCAATTAAGGGTAACTTTATGAACAAAACAAAAATTTCTCTGCACAAAACTCTGATTCGCCCAGCTCTTACATATGGATGAGAGACATGGACAATGGCAAAAGAAACGTACCAGAACTTGGTGATTAAACGATATCTTCTGAGATGGGCTGGACATGTGGCCAGGATGGAGAATCAGGAAACTCTTACAAGATTATTGACTGAGATAGTCCATGGCCGGAGTAGAATTGGCCGCCCTCGGCTTGGATTGACTATGAGGCTGCAGATACAAGGGGTTTGGAAGTCCACAACTGGATGGCGGCAGCGCTGGACAGAAACTTCTGAAGGTTTCTGGCTGAGGGGGCCTGGACACGTCAACGTGTTGTAGCGCCTAATTAACCTCATGAACCCACGTGTCTGAGTCATGGCTACAGTGAAAGAGAAAATAATTATTCCCAGT
>NW_027107581.1:7006-8288 GCF_000696795.3 Halyomorpha halys | reverse complement strand
TCAGATTGCTATTACATTTTGGAGGTAGCAACTCCTGTCTCTCCCGTACTGAGACCTCAAAACATAAATTGGAAATGCTTTAGATCATATTGAAGTTTATCACAGATTAATATTACTTTGAAGTTTCATATTCACTATAAATTCAAATTTCAGCTTCACAAGCTTTGTTATGAGAAGCTTAGAGCCGACGTAAACTATTCATTACATGGATATTGCTCCGTCTCTCTGAATCATATCGTTATGCTTTATGGGCCATTATCAAAGTGCTATTTTCAATTGAAAAGTCTTATTTGAATACAATTTATATCAAAGCTCACTACGTATTTCTGGTGATTATAATACAATCTCCACAATATCGGGAACCATTTCTTTCTGATATATATCATGGATTAATTATATTAAAATGTTTTATAAATAATAACTTTACCATAATCAATGTTATTTTCATTTATATGGCTGTCGACTTAGCATCATTTTTTAGTTAAACACATCATTAACTATATTTTATTCCTTATCTATATAAAACGTTTCTTACATTATTCAGATCTTGTTGAAAGCTAGAGAAATTAATTTAAATTAATTTTTTATAGTGGAAGGCAGGTAACTAGCCCTGACGTAGGCCTACAAAGTGGGGTGAAACATTGGTTAACAATAAATAGTTTTCTTTTACTATGTTGATACCTATATTGACCGCACCCTGGGCTATCTTATAATTATATATTTTTTTTTTTTAGTGTTAGAATAATTTTATATATATTTTTATTATTTTTTAAATAAAGCCATTGATGTCCATGTTAAGTCTTAACACTCTTTATTATATCATCAATAGTCCAACGTTTCGGCCAATTCAGCCATCCTCAAGGAAAAATCTTAGATAAGATTTACACCTCACATCCAATTATGAAAACAAGTTTTGCAGGCTATTCTGCCCAGGTTATTAATCACTAGTCAAATTTCCCTATTTTGTGCACCCTGGGTTATCTTATAATTATATCATTTTTTTTTTTAGTGTTAGAATAAGCTGGAAGATATTCCAAAATATGTCTTATTTAAAAAATCATTATCGAGGATAATAAAAACCTTTAACTAAAGACACAAAATAGAAACTTTATTATGACTTTCTGAAATATACAAAGAAATTTTTAAAAAATTTGATCAGAAAAAAATTATTACATTTTTCATTATCATTGTATTAGCTTGATACACTTGGTCCTATATATACTAAGTCCATTTGTCAAAAATAAAAAAAATATTTTTCCTTTTTTATTATGATTAGTTGCAT
>NW_027107581.1:626-1116 GCF_000696795.3 Halyomorpha halys | reverse complement strand
TATATATATAAGTTACAGCCTTAGGCAGCTGTTACTTCAATGTCAGCTGACTGAGGAGATCAGCTGATCGAATGTATATAAAGAGATGTACCGAACCCAATAAAGCAGTATGTTAAGAGAAGTTCACACGTGTTACATCTTATTCCTCTTTTTTTTTTTTGACATTTGGCTTTCGCCGATTATATATATATAGGTATGTATGTATATATACATTTTTTTAGTTCTCTATATTTTCATTAAATGTTTGTATTGTATTTTGAATGATTTTAATTTATTGCATAAATAAAAGGCTATTTCATTTCATATAATACAAATTTTCTAATAATTTCAAAAATTTGTGAAATCGGCCTTAACAAACCGATGATCCCCAGAACTGTAAGTCATTAAAAATTTCAGTCACCATGTTTTACGACGAGGTTTTACACCTGGTATGATGGGGTTGAACTCTTTATAACAATTTAATTTGTAAATTGCTTTAGGCGTATGATTT
>NW_027107581.1:0-576 GCF_000696795.3 Halyomorpha halys | reverse complement strand
GGGGTCAAAATCATTACATTTTTAGTTACTTTAAGTAGTCTTTGGGAATAAATATAACCTCTTATAAACTTACTTTTAATGAATTTGTATTGCATTATACTTACTTCGAAGTGATCTGCACTAGAATATAATCTATTATTTAGATCCGACAGTAATTTTGGATCCCTTCTAGCCAACTTTTATCAAATGTTTCTAGTTTTGACATATAAAAAATTTTGTGGAGTCATTATAGTAGTATTTTTGTAATTCGGTACTGCACAAGAATGATAAAGAATATAAATCATAATATATAATTTCTACTAAAAACTAAAAAAAAAAAAAAAAGAAAGAAATTAAAATAACACTTGCACTTAATAGATATGTCTAGCGTATGTTTATGTCGAAATGATGTCATGCCAAAACAATAATAGTGGATTGATTTAAAGTAACAAAAATATTAATGCGTAGCTAGAGTTTAAATTGCAGTTTAAAAAAAGAAAAGAAAATCAGGGAGATTATTATTAGTAAATAATCGATATAATATAGTTTCCAAAAGAACAAAAAAAAATAAATAAAATACAGAATTATTAAATAAAT
>NW_027107580.1:10829-11204 GCF_000696795.3 Halyomorpha halys | reverse complement strand
TAGTAGCCAGCAGTCGGCCATCTTCGCCAGCTTAGTCATTTTCTTCTCGGCGGGCGGACCAGGTCAGCTCATCCTCCAAGAGGACAATGCGGGCAGACATAAGTCTTACGTATCACGTAACTAACTAACTTACGTCATACGTAAAACTACCTTCACGAGAACATAACCTACCCACAGCAGGACCCCCATCAATAACCCTCGGTGATATAAAAACTTTTTTTTTTGCTCTTTTTCAACCTTTATTTAACTTTTAAGTTTGCTTTATTCTTTTTCTTCTCTAGTTTGTATATTTTCTATATTTTGTTTTCCTTTAGTATGTTCACTTATTTTAAAATAAAATAATAACAATATTCCGCTGTTCATTTCTTTTCTTTT
>NW_027107580.1:2227-5179 GCF_000696795.3 Halyomorpha halys | reverse complement strand
TGTATGAGATCATTCATCACTATTACCTATTGCCCACAACTGTGTGGCAGATTGTAATATCTATCAATAAATAAATCTATCAATAAAAAAAAAGTTTCAACTATAGCTAATTTTTTCCCTTCTCTGATTGAAAGTTTGATATTATCCGCTATCTAAAATGTTACTCGAAAAGAGATCTAAACTAAAAACGTTATTAGAATGCTACCAATCGGTAGTTTTCTACATACCTGTGTCATGTCATTATGATCTTACATCAAATTTACCAGATGTATTGTTATGTACAGTTGTAAATGTCAATTAAGATATAATAAAAAAAAAAAAAAAAAACTAAAAGCTTTCAGTCCAACTAATGGTTAATAGTAGTGGTTCCTCGTTGGTTTGTTTTGTTTTTATAGGCCTTGGTAGTCAGTTTTCAAAATAATTTATATTGTCTAATATCTTCATAAATACACAGATTAGGCCTTATGACACATCTATTTATTGTTTCCATATTGAATCAAAATGGCGAGGATCATCCTGAAGTATCCTGTGATTTGCCTTATTTAAAAAAAAAAAAACTGGGCCCTGTAGCCTCTTTAAAAAAAACAATAGGCAGTGGACAAACAGATATTTTGTCGACTTATCAGACTTACATTAATTCAAGATTTTCCATTTGTGAAATATTCGGTTTTTCCAAAATAGAATGTCAAAAAGATTAAATTTCAAATACATTATTACTACCATAAAAATTAGCTTTAAAAAAAATACCACTAAATACCTTAAAACATCAATTTCTGACTTCATGTAGTTCACTTATAAGCCAACGATTTATACTTTTCAAATTTGATTTTTTTATTTTACAACAGTAAAAATTTTAACTTTGAGTAAGTTGATGTTAAAATTTTTGTTTTCTTGTTCGATTTCTAAAAGGATGTGTTAAATGAAAAAGAAATATTTATGTGAAACATGTCAAGAATTTCTGATTAGTATGGTCAAATAATTAATTAAAAGTCACAGGAAAATTCCAGAGAGCAATTAAAGAAATAAAACATGGGTAGAAATAACTCCTGGAATTAGTGAAGTGGGAAAGTGTTCATGTTTCATTTTGCTAATTAAATTGTTTGTTCATTTGAAAAAAATACCAATCCTATTATTTTTCTTATTATTTGTTTGCACGGTATGTTTCAAAACAACAACAACATGGTAAATGAATTCATAAATACTTGTTTGTTGGAAGATGATGTGTCGAGCCTCCTATGTAAAGTTATGTTATTTACATAATTTATGTCATATTATTATTAAATGTATTATTATTATTATTTTTAAATATATGCATTTATTTAGTTTTTATTAGTTCCGACCTGAGAAGACGAAAATTTGTTTTTTTTCAGTTCCTACAAAAATTTCTATTTTAGAATTTCTTCAGGTGAAAATAACAATTAATAATTTATTTTCCCGCCAAGACTACAACAGTTTAACAAAATATAACATTACTTTATAAATATTGTAATATTATTTTAGGCTTTATAACGGCCATTGGAAGAAATCGGACGGTCTAGGTATATTCCGATTCAAATTCCTGTTTTATTTTTATTTTCTCTCCGTTAGTTATTATAGTTAGTTGAGTTACATTTAGTTTACTATTCCATACATACTTTCTAACTATCCGTTCCTTTCTCACTAATAGACTATTCAGAGTAAAACACCATGGTAACGAGTAATCTCTTTTATCCCTATTGATGTTCCTCAAGGTAGTGTAACAGTCAGCGAGCACGGAGTGCCGCTATAACCCGCCAGAGGCCAGCACTTCAAGCGTCTAAGAAGCTGCATGATTGTATATAAGTTTATCATTATAAAAATACGATCTCTTGTATAAATGTATATATGTTAATATGTAAAATGTAAAAATGTTAATTATAAAATAAAAAGAGATTGAGCAATAAGATTCTACGGAACTATCTCAAGTAGAGTTAAAAGAGTGAATCCTCAGTGATAACCGATCACATGAGGCCTTCAATTGTCACCGGGATTGATCAATCAGATCAAGCCTTCACCGGGTCTAGTCATAGCACTGATGGCTTACACTCTACTTGAGATAGAGAAGTTTATTGCTAATCTATTCTCGTAAGAGTTAGTTTTTGTTATGCTCACCTTAGACGATGGCCTATCTCCTCTACCTTTCTCCAGCAATCTTAGTCCGTCGCTTCATCTCGACAACTAAGATTGTAACCTAATTCCTAACGGTTACACTGGTTCGTCCGCTTCATCTCGGCAACCAGTGTAATTTCCCGTCTCTCCCCGGCTCTAGTCCGTCCGCTTCATCTCGGCAACTAGAGCTGCACCTAGCCTTATCAGCTTACTGGTCCGTCCGCTTCATCTCGGCAACTAGTAAGCTGGCTCCTATCATGACAGTTCTAGTCCGTCCGTTTCATCTCGGCAACTAGTAAGCTGGTTCCTATCATGACAGTTCTAGTCCGTCCGCTTCATCTCGGCAACTAGAACTGTTATTCTGCCTCAGACTCTATCACCTAAACCTCCTCTACCTAAGTCAGTGTCCAGGGCTCATCCTCTGGCATGGCCTTCCTTTTTAACTAATAATGAATACGCCTTGTCGTGGGCCTTCTGTATAGAGATATCAGGCTGGAGAAACCGCCTAAGACCAATACAACCCCGACAGTAGTATCCTCGGTCTCATCCACTACAAGTCCAAATAAAGTCGTTTATATATTTTTTTATTTATTGAAAGTTATGTTTATTTACATAACAATCCAACTAGTAAATATAATGTTATATTACAATGGTATGAAACAGACCTATTGCAAGCACTCTAATAATATTTCTGCATTAGGAAGTCTCCAGATCGTCCTCTTTTCGGACACCTCGGAGGATTGTCAGAAGTGGAAGAGGAAGCAAAATTAGAAACTAGTGGTTTAGGGTGGTTAGAGACTTTATAAGGGAAGGATTGATTTCTGG
>NW_027107580.1:0-598 GCF_000696795.3 Halyomorpha halys | reverse complement strand
ATATTGCCTAATTAAATCAACAATGAGGTGATAATAGTTTACCATAGATTAATATGTGGAGAAGATAAACAAAAAATATTTATTTATACCGACGTATGCTAGTTGATATTTTTATATGGATTACAATTAATTCTCAGTCACTTTTCTCTTGTAAACATCAGATATTCTCTAAAAATAATGTGTATCGGTTTTATTTTATTTTTTAATAAACAACATTTTATGTTATATCAGAAACAATTATTTATTTATATAAAATTTTGTATTTTAATGTTTTCCTTAAAAGAAATTAATTGTCATTTAATGTTCCTAAAAAATAATAATTGAAAAATTGAGCAAGTTAATTCAATTTTTTATGTATTATTTTTTTTAGAACAGTAAATTTAATTTTTCAGTCTAAACTAAACTAATATAAAGTTTAGTTAGAAACCAATTTAGAACCAATAAATAAATTTCGTTGTAACGTCGATTTCGAGTTCTAAAGCTCGATGGTCGGAACAACTGTCACTTTTTATACCAGTATGTAAACAAAAATAAGTTTGAAGCTTAAAGATAGGAGCAAAATGGAGAGCAAGTGAAGCCAAGAGGTGGGGTCTATTTC
>NW_027107579.1:11671-11978 GCF_000696795.3 Halyomorpha halys | reverse complement strand
AAAAAAAAAAAAGAGGAAAACAAAATATCGACACAATTATCCTTAGAGAAGTAGAATATTTAAGAAAAGAAGAAAACAGTCCAAAGTAAATGCTGGAGTGCAGTGCTGGGTGCCTCGGTAAAACCTCCTTTGAATATCAGGATTTTTTTTTTATAAGAATGGGATTTATAATCTTTCCGAAATAGTTTTATAACAAGTACTATCTACATGGTACACAAGTACATATCTACAGAAAATGTTGAAATATTTAAAATAAGGCAGTTTCAAAATATCCAACCAAAATAGAGGGTTTCTACGTAAATTAAAA
>NW_027107579.1:6969-8256 GCF_000696795.3 Halyomorpha halys | reverse complement strand
GGCTAGATCTATATTAATTTATCGTTTTCTTACTTAATTACAAACCTGGTATTATTTCTAATAAATTACTTTGGCTGAAATTGTAATGGAATCTATCAAGTGAATATAGCAATGAATGTATACATTGATTGTACAGTTAAATATGTAAATGATGTAATTTAAGACTGTTACAACCCATGATATTGAAAAAGAAGCATTAAATATAAGTACAATGAAATCAAACGTATCATCTTACAATATAATTTTAAATTAAATATTTATACTTCAACAAAGTCAAAATTTTAGTTAAGCACCATATTCCTTTGAACAATCACAATTTCATGCATGTGTAGTCTTTATATTTTTCGTAATAGATACTTAACGAAGGATCATATTGTAATTTTTCTTGCAATCTCCTCTTTACTTTCTTATCTATCCAACTAATGATTTTTGTTTTTATAGAATAACGAACGAACTAAAAATATTTTTATATAAGAAGATGGTCAGAGTTGCGGTCAAAAGTGACACAAAAATAGTTTACAATTATTTTTTTTCCGACGTTTCGCCCCACTTTGCAGGGCTTCATCAGGGCTGTTCAAAGCAAACGGTTGAACAGCGCAATTGAACATTTTTACGGTCAACTATACATATATAAAAATATTTTTATCATTTGAAATACTTATTGTATATAATCTCATAAAAAATAATATTTGAGGTACATATATAAAAAATTGTTTCATAATTTGTGTAATATTATATAGTATTTGAAAAACATATTATTTTTAGTATCAATAAAATGTGCCCAGAAAAATACCTTTGCACAAGTGGAAATTATGAATATAATAAAATGATATGAGTATATCCCATCTGACAAAAACTATTTGTGGTTTTATTTTGAATCGGACGAGTTGTTTCTCTTATTAGAGTAGACTTTAATAAGAGAAACAGAGGAAATTTTTTTGCAAGCGAATCAAGATAAAATAAAGTATATGATTGTAAGCCAAAAAAACCCCACCCTAACGGTATGGTCTGGGTGGATGGCAATGTTTCCGAAGGTAGACAGTTTCAAATACCTCGGCTTGACAATAACCTCAATAAATGATCCACGGACTGAGATAGACCAACGTTTAAAAAGGGTGGAGAAAGCTTTCTTTTCTTTGTCAGGAAAACTAAAATCTCAAAAATTCTTTAAAAAGCAATGACAAGCGAGCTCCGATATGTGGCAGCGAAATCGGGAAAGCAAAAGAGAGATTTTAACGGCAAGTCCTCTGTAAAATTAAAGGAGCGATCGGAGATCAGGGCCTTAAC
>NW_027107579.1:6222-6504 GCF_000696795.3 Halyomorpha halys | reverse complement strand
ATTGCAATTATGAGTAACTATTATTAGATGAAAACAATTATTTTTTTTTAATGTATTATATCCACAAAACTTCTTACTGACTGTATTATTTTTTCTAATATATTATTGGATTTCTCCAGGTTTATATCCCAAATTTTATAAATTAAATATTTAGTGTAAAACGTACGAGCTTACAGAAAATAAAAAGTGTGATACTATATGTATATTTTTTTATAACTATTAAATTTTATTTTTTAAACGATTTATAATTTTTTCTTCACTTTTAGAAAAAATCAAATATTT
>NW_027107579.1:3049-4794 GCF_000696795.3 Halyomorpha halys | reverse complement strand
ATTTAAATACTTGGATATATGCGGTATTATGTCCTTAATGCCGAAACGTTAGAGAAAAGTAAACAAAGTTACTTGCTACTTAATTATGTACTTACAGAGTTTCAAGAATTTTTTTTTTTTAAATGCTTTTTATTTATTGGTAGATATTATAATCAATTACACAGTTCTGGGCAATAGGTAATGATGAAGGATCACATTCATACTAAAATAAAATAAAATATGAATAAAAATAAATAAATAAATGAAAAAAAAATCCCTCTTAAAATATATACGAACAGCCATATGAACATAATCAAACTATGTGTATGAAAACAATAAATAAATAAAATAACATAATGATAAAATGATATAATCTCTAGTCACACTTACACTCTTATATACAATATTTACACAATCGACCTGAGGATCCCTGAGCCCACTCTATCCCCCAGGTGTGAGGGGTAGAGCAGAGCTCTGGTAGCGAGCCAGTGGAGGCTGAGCGAGTGCGCTATAGCGCCAAACACTCAACTTGAGAGGGGAATTTGACCATTGCCAGAATTCCAATTGTCCATTTTTATTTTACAATAAGTCTCTTGGCCACTGTCGTTTCAACCTTCTAGGTGGACTATTAAGGATTAGGATGGGTGGAACTAGATAAGGTTTAAACCAAAGGATAAGGATGGTTGGAAAGGTTTATATGAAATTTTGGTTGGTATGCGGTCAAGGACAAAAGGGATATGTAGATCATGGCGTTGTGTTCTGTTGGAAACGTAATAGAATGCATTAACTATAGTTCTAAGGATTTTGGATTGAAAGGATTGGATACGTTTGATGTTCGACGGTTTAGCTGTTCCCCAAAGTTCAAGTCCGTAGATCCATATAGGTCAGAGTATAGTCTTATAAATTAAGTGTGGTGGAGGAGGAAGGCGGTGCCCTTTTGTTTATTCACAATATAATGAAGTAGAAAAGGGCTTTGTTACTCGATTGGCGAACTGGAGAGAGTTTTCCAGTGAATTGGAGGGAATACTGGCTGACAGAGAATGGGAGGTGATGACCCCGAGTCTGGAGTGATGGGAATGTCAGCAGTAAAGAGGATGTAGAAGACAGGACTCAGAACACAGCCTTGGGGAACTCCTGCCTCGATGGGGTAGATATTTGAGTACTCGGAGCCACTGCGAACTCGAAAGGAACGATCTGAGAGGTAGGAGCGGAGGATAAGGAATAAGGTTTGGGGTAATATGGATTAGAGCTTGAAAAGCAATCCAGCATGCCATATCCGGTCAAAAGCTTGCGCTATGTCCAGAAAGGCACCCGAGCAGTATTGTTTCTTTTCAAGAGCTGAAGAGATGTAGTCAACTACTCTGAGGCCTTGTTGAACTGTGGAGTTCCTAGGGCAGAATCTAAATTGATGTGCGGGAAAACTCTGTGATTCAACAACATTTTAGGAGGATTTTTTCTAAAATGTTTGAGAGGATTGGAAGTAAGCTGATAAGTCTATAGGAAGCAGGATTATTAGGAGGTTTTCCTGATTTGGAAACAGAATTATAATGGAATGTTTCCAAAGGAGAGGAAAGTGGGTTGTTCTTAGGATACAATTATAGAGATATGTAAGGAATATTATAGCTTTGGGAGGAAGTTGGCGAAGGATTTGAGGAGTCTGAAGATCGTACCCTGAAGATTTAGCATCCTTAGTTGATATTTGACCTCAGAAGGGGTTTGTTTGTTTAGTGGCGCCAAACTTCATTGGTCATCAACGCCATTTATAT
>NW_027107579.1:0-339 GCF_000696795.3 Halyomorpha halys | reverse complement strand
GAATACTACACTGAATAATAATGATTCAGTTAACTCAGAAATAGGTAATTACTGTTCCTCTATTACCCATATTCCATAAACAATTTTTCTTTCTTTATTAAATAAATCAAAAATGACTGTTAGAATAGGCTTGTAACTTATAATAAAGAAAATGACCTGGGCAGAATAGCCTGCAAAAGAAACTTCAAATTAATGTGAGGAAGAGATTGTATTGAAGATATGTTATATTATATAGTGACTTGAACTTTCGGGAACATCTAAACCGTCGAACATCAAACGTATCCAATCCTTTCAATCCAAAATCCTTAGAACCATAGTTAATGCACCCTACTACGTTTC
>NW_027107578.1:2379777-2383098 GCF_000696795.3 Halyomorpha halys | reverse complement strand
AGTCCAAGGACAAGTGGTTAAGACTGGTTCTAGGCTAGGGTCCAAAGTCCAAAAAGGCTCATTTACTGGACCAGAACCGGCTTATTATCCCTACTACCCTTGTTTTGTCATGGTTATGCAATCTTTTAGTTTTACCAATAACAATGTTTAAAGTATTATTTTGTACGGTGTAAAGTCACCACTAATACAGATGACGTTTATTAGCTTATTCAGATATAATATTTATGATTCAATGGATGCATCCCACGCAGTCATTCTGAAAAAATATTTTATACGTTTTATATGTTTGTTTAAATTTTAGGCATTGCATTCCAAAAAAAAAAAAATGAAACAATTTATATTTCACAATAAATACGAAAATTTCATCATAACGACACCTGTATTATATTTACACGAATAAGGTGTTACATTTCAAAAGCTAGCCAGTCTATTTCTCCATTTTTCCGAGGTTTTTATTTCTAAAATAGTTTTCGAACTAGATTACAATGGGTAGAAAGGATTTCTTCCAAAACCTTTTTAATCAGATGTGATCCAACATTTATTGGATGAAATCATATAACCTCATGGTTATCTAGAACAAGACTTGTCGGATTTAATTAGTCCGAATTTTTCGGTTCTTTTTTTGAGTTTGAGTTTGGAATTCGGAGTCGGGGATCTCATTTTCGATAGCTCCCTTTACCGGAAGACCCCGAAGACGCTACGACTCGAAATCACCTATCGTGGTATGCAGGTCAGAACCTTGTCTGCCCCAACCATCACGCCAGAGTCTAGGATACGCTGGCTTGCTATTGAGGAAGAAACACGTCTTTCTGAAACCAGGCGAAGATACATGGTTTCACCATTTTTCCCACCGCTGAAGCTAGACGGTGGCGGCGAAGACGTCACACACAAGTTAAGGAACTGGTATTATAAATTTAAACAATTGCCTCTTGCCCAACTGAACCTATGTCACTTTAGACATATAATTGCATATGCCCACATTCTCCTACAATTTTATAGAAAAAAGGAACCCAATAAAAACGACTAGGTTCTAAGAAGGCCCCAGAGATCCTTCTAATAGCCCTTTCAAGCCCTTAGTATCCTGTATCAATGGCAAGGGCTGACACTTAGGCAGGTACATGTTGTCATCTCACAATGGACTTGCATCAGTCTAACTATTTTATGTTTAACACATGAAAGTTAGTTCTCACAAGATCATGACTCTAACCCCAATTTCTTGGAAGCCTCACACCCTGATTCTAGTCACGCCTTTTTCCCCCTCCCAGATATTTACTTCTAATTTCATAGGCTCTCTAGGCTCCGCCTAATTTCCTAAATTATCTTATTGGTCCAAGCCCCTTCTCCTATTTCACTATTCTTCCTACCCCCTCTTCTGAAGTGTTCATATATATTTCCTAGACTAGATAGCTAAGTTAGAAGATAGAGACTTAGTAACAGTAACAGTAACATGTAGTTCTTGTAAATATGTTAGAATAAATTCGTTTTAGTCGGCCAGTCCAAGGTGGTTTGGACACGTTTTATGAATAAGTAACCAGTCTTACAAATATGACATATAATATGAAGGTTAACGGTTGTAGGTTCAGAGGAAATCAACCTGTAAATTAGGCCAAGGAGAATACTTTTCCAAAAGTGATATGATTTAGAATAAAATCAGAGAACTAGTTGAGGCTATACAGAAATATACATCTCACAGCAAGAGAGATAAATGAGGAATGAATATGACCATGAACAAAATATTAATAATAATAATTTAGGTAAAAGTAATCAATATATGTATTAATTAATAACAAATGATTTTATTGACTAATTATAAATTGTCATAATTAAAATGAATTAAGTGAAATTCGGAAATTACGACGAGCAATTTTCTTGTTCGTATAGCTTTTCTTTTTTTTTTTTAATGAGAAGCTTATATTTACTTATAGACATTGGAATAAACCTTCAATGAATAAGATATTTTTAGGAAATTATTGTTGAATAGCAAAAATCTTAACATCATAGTAAATTAGTTATTCTGTTCTGAGATTATGGCATTGAATTGTGTTATTGTAAAAAAAAAAAAATTGTATTGAAAAACATTTTCAAGAGCATGTCGGTTTAATAAGTCTCCTAATTTTTTAGCTGACTACATGATTATAATTAATTATGTATCTAATCATTTATATTCAGGCTGATCTAGCTAAGAGTAAATAATGTGGGGTCTAGAAGATATTTAGGTATTATTCAATCTTCTCTAATAAAATGTCAGTACCATTCAGAAGCTCCTAATATTAGCTGCATTGCGTCCATACTAATAATGGGTCTAAAAATAAATATAATTAAAGGAGAAACATTTAATGGAGAGAATAGATATTTTCCATTAACATTTCATTCTTGTTGTTCCGACTGCTATGATAATGAAATAATATTTATGCCAATACAAACCCAAGCTATTGTTACAAAACATAATAGAGACAAACTGCAGCGGTATGCATTATTGAAATGCAGGTCAGTTCCGACTGCAATAAAGTGCAAGCCGCATCGCGCCACAGTGCGGTGCATTACCTAATTAATGAGTCTCGTCCATCAGAACTGCAGAGGGCGCTTACATACTGACAGCACATCCTGAAGTCGACCACTCCGCCTATACGCTTCCGTCCTCATTTTCCAAACTATTGCACCCTTTCAGGACGATTCTCTCGTCATTGCTCCAGTGGACAATAGGCGAGAGTTATACCCTCAGCTTCTGTATCGCGGCTTGAGGTTGCGTTTGCACACAAGAGGGACATGTTACAGTTCGGCCACATCAGTCAGCGAATTTATTTCCTAGTCTTTATACCTCTTGTACATAATGTCAATTTCTGAATATTGGTACTTGGTATATATTTGGTTTTCGGGTAAAATGAAACGAGTAATAAGGTCGAAAATGTGATAATAAATGAAAATGTAATGTCTGCCAATTATAGTCAGTATGGCTTCCTCAATAATTCTGTTTTTTTTAATTGTTTTTTTTCTTGAAATTATTCTATTTCTATGAGCTTCTAATACATAAACAGTCAGCAATATTTCAAGGTTAATAATTTTTCGTTTGCGAGTAAAATTTACAAGATTAGCCGCTGTTAAAACAAAAGTATATCCAGTAACATTTGATAAAATGTATAGAAAACTATCTCAACCTTTGTGGTAAATCAGATGTGTGTAGTTTTATATATATAATTGTTGAAAATAATTTGAATAATATAAAAATAAAAATTGTTTTTTTTTATTATTTATTTATTGTAATTTACAACTGTACAAAATAATACAACAGGTAAATATGTAGTATGTTTCATATACACTTGA
>NW_027107578.1:2370799-2378187 GCF_000696795.3 Halyomorpha halys | reverse complement strand
CCGAACATTTGAGTTTTGTCTTCATCTGATCGTGTCCAAGTCTTATTTTCAGTGAGAAGTGGATGGTTGAAAGATTTGTATTTTAGTAGCTTTTTAAAAATAAAAATAAAATGAAAATATGAAAATTTCCGCTGAATTGATTTCCGACATAAACGTTTGTCAGTATAAAGATGATTTATAAATCATACTAGATTTATAAATTTATACTAGGTTATTTTCACATAGGTCCACAATTTTCCTCTAAATTTTGGCTTAATCGAATTTTGGGCAGGTGTATGCATGGAATGTTACTGCTACTTTATTAAAATGTTTTAAAATTTTCCAAGGGGAAGTATAGTACAGATAATCAATTATGCACATTTTTTTTAAAGATTTTCTCAAGAATGACTCACAAGATTTTTATTGAACTTGATTTGAACTCAGTAAATCCATGTACAATAAACTGACAAGCTTTAACATCAAACAGATCTTATTAGCCTCAATGAATAGTCTTACAGAGCTTAACTGACAGTGTATTAAAAAAATCTCCTAAAGTACTTCTAATTTTACTTATTTGAAATAAATAACCGGAAACCATTGTTAGCAATAATGAACACAAAATATATGAGAATATGATAAATAATTTAAAAAGATAAAAAGAAAAATTAGAGATAGGAGTTTGAATCGAAAATAGCCAAAACAGATCCATCTTCTGATGGCACATGCCATACACATGCAAACACATGCCATCTTCTGATGAAATTCATATATACATGGATTTGTTATCATTTGTTTAACTGTTGTATTCTTGGAATTGGTATTCGTTATTTTTACATCAAAAAACCGTAAAATTCGAATTTTTATAGAAGCGGATGTTGTCGAAAACTACAAATTTAAAATAAAAATAACAATACACAATCATCAAAATGATCCAACTGAATCAAATTGTTGCCTAAATTATTGTGTGGATCGAACAAAGATCTCAAACGAGGCTATTAGGCCCCTGAACAGAACTCGAGACAGTTAATGTGGGACTGGAGTAAGATGGATTGCATGAGACTAGAGCCCGGCTAACAGAAGCGGACCAATCAAAACTGCTCACACAATGAGAGAGCCAATGGGAGACCGTGGAACAATAGAAGAATTGATGGCAGCTACCTACACCTGTGCTCATTGTCCTCTCTCATAACTGGGTTAGTTTCTTTTAGCCTATACACGACCCAACTATTAGAGATTTGTAAGCCCTCAATCGCAATATTTAATTAAACCCAGGTTAATGATTGCAATATAAAGTGTAATAAATAATTTCTTACTTTTAAAAGTCTTGTTATATTTTTTTATTTCAATACAAGACACGAGTTTTATGCATACGTTAAGGTTAACTACGATTCTCTAAGTTTGAGATAAATCTATTTATCAATTAATTTTTTTAAGCTGTACATTATTTATAATTTTACTCTGATACTATTTTATGAGTGGTTATTATACGAAATAAAGTTATTTTACGATTAATAAATACAGAAATACGATTTCTGAATGCACAATTTTGACGAGACAATCTAAATTTATTTTACTGGAAGATTGTTGATTGACCGTGTGGATAGATGAGTAGAATATGGTCCGGGTGCGGTAAAAAAAAACTAAAATAGTAGAATTATACTATTTTATTGAGCCAACGTTTCGCCCCACGTTGCAGGGCTTCTTCAGGGCTAAAGAAGATACAAACACAAAAAAGAGAAAAAAAAAACATAAGTGTAAAATAACAGGGGTATAAAATGTAAAAAAGTAAGATATAATAAGAAAAATTAAAGGTAGTAAATAGTAAATGAAAAGGGTAATAGTAACAGATAGATAAAAGAAGAAATATTAAAGAAAATACAAATAAAGAGATGTAAAAAGAAAAAAACACAAATCAAATGATGTGATTTTTTACATCTCTTTTATTTGTATTTTCTTTAATATTTCTTCTCTTATCTATCTTTTACTATTACCCTTTTCATTTACTATTTACTACCTTTAATTTTTCTTATTATATCTTACTTTTTTACATTTTATACCCCTGTTATTTTACACTTATGTTTTTTTTTTCTCTTTTTTCCTTTTGTAACTATGTGTTTGTATCTTTTTTAGCCCTGACGAAGCCCTGCAACGTGGGGCGAAACGTTGGCTCAATAAAATAGTATAATTCTACTATTTGAGTTTTTTTTTACCGCACCCGGACCATATTTACCATACTCATAAATTTATTTTAGTTGGTCACAAGCAAATATAATGGAAGCAAAGGTCACACCACGCTGCTGCTACATTTAATGTAAACTATTATACAGTTTTCACCATTTCAGTGACAGTGACAGTTGATATCTTACACGGTAAAGTGACATCATCAAACGAGTTTTGACTTGATAGCATAGCTGCCGTTAGGTGTAATATCAACTACACAACAAGTGCACTCAAAAAATAGTAAATACTGTCATTACTAATACAGTTGATGCAACGGTTCTGAACCATTTTCGTGTAAAGCTGTTCATTTCCTATAATCATAGATTTTAAACAATATTTTGGAAATAAATGATTTGAGTTTATCTGAAATGCATACAAAATTATAATATTGTAATTATCAGATAATTATTTATGAAAAAAACTATTTCAGAAACATATTACTTTATTTTAAGAAATAAATCCAGGTAGTTCCCAAACAATTTATGGTGGACTTTTACCATTTTATCGGTAAGATAAGATCTATAAGGTATAGGGTTGCGAGACCTGAGTTCTAACAGGTGCCCTGGAAAGTAGAATCCAGAGATTTGATGGAGAGTTCTCTGTAAGTTGAGAAAGTTCTCTGTACAATTACAGAAGCGACATGGGGTCAGAGCCTTAACATATGGAGGAGGAGAACAAAGAGTGAATTGCTTGCTGAGACAGGTCAGTCTACATCTCAGAATATGAAGGCAAGGATATTAAGATGGGTAGAAACATGTGGATCAAAGCAATCCATCAGGACACCTAAACACAACAATAAATGGTAGTATAGTTGGTAAGAGACCACATGGAGGCCAAAAACCAGAATCAACATAGATCTACAAGGTCTGTAAAGAAACTGAAAAAAATAACCTTTCAAAGGAAATTAAAAATAAATGTATTTCTTTTGTTCACAATGTTTGTTAATAATAATAAACGGAGATTTTTTTTAGAAAGGTATTGTTTTTGTACTAGGTACCATTTTGGGAAAAAATGTACGTAGAATGAGGTAGTTAATTATAGAATCATCAACCTTCAAGAATATAATTTAGCATTCTATGTAGTTAAAAACAAAGGTTTTTTTTTTTTAGTCTTGTGTCATTGAGGTAAGAGAGAATCATTACATTGAAAACATTATTATATTATTAAATGTTTCAAATAGTTGTAATGGTGGAAAAACATGTATTTTTATTAAGTCTTCATTAGATTCCTATGGATAACACACACAATCTCTGCGTAGTCAGTAGGAAAATCGGATTAGATAGTGGAAACTGACAGGTAAAAATAGGGAGAGAATTTCGATTGAAGACTACACCCTGAGAAATCATCCAGCCTTGCTGTCACAGGAGACAAAGGGCGACCTAATAGCGTTAATTTCCGGGCACAGTGTTCGAAGCCGACTGAAGATATCTTGCAAAAACCGCACGAGGTTTTGCGGCCCCCGCGACTAGAGATAATGTCAGCTGGGGTCGTCAAAGCTAAGGCTTCCATAATATACTAACTTTTTGGCTCTGCTTATCGAATAAGGGATAAACGGTAATCTACTAACTAACAAATGTTCGATATAATTCTGTTTTTTAAAGACGCGACCATATCCAATCGAACATCGAACGTTTGATGTCGATAAATTGTTGACAAGTTACAAACAAAAAATAAATATATATCCACAAGATATAAGAGGATAACAGAAAATGTTTGTATGATTATTTACCTCATCAAGGAACAAATAACATGCATTAACAATGTATATAATTCGGTATTCGCTATAATCATAGGAATCTTTTATTACTCAAAATAAAAAAATACTCGATAAGGATGAGCCAATGGCTCGAAGAGATCTTAATTGGAAGGAAACTGATGACAAAAAGCAAACAACTTTCACATACCAGTTTTAATTAATCTTTGTTCTGTTAACAATAAACATTTTCATATTATTTACAGTGACAATCCTTCCATGCACTAATTTTACAAGAAAACGTCATCAACCCTCGAGAAAACTCGAGTTCTAACTGGCAGACGAATGTGCCAATTATAACTTCATTTAAAACAGATCATTCATTTATGTCTTTTTCGTCATTCTCAATTACAGTTTATAACATTATGTGTTGAATTTTATTATTCCTTAAATCTTTGGCTTTCCAGCAATATATTATATGTCTGTATCACTTAAGTTGACTATATAATTTTGTCATAGTTTATATTTATCCAATTTTCATTACTAAAAGATAAATAATTTCAAAGAAACACTAATTTTTTTTAATTTATTTAATGATATTTACATAAAAAAAAACATTTAATAAATTTAACCTAAGACCATAATAGAGTGCTGGTGGTATGTAGAGAAACTACCGTTGGTGGCATTCTAATAATATTTCTACACTAGAAGGTCTCGAGGCCATCTTCTTTTTTCAAAAAAGAAGGAAGGTTTAGAAATAGAAACTAGTAGGTTTGGGTGGTTAGGAAATTTAAACAAAATTAAAGGTAGGAGCCATTTTAAAGTAGACTAAGACAGACTAGATAAGAACTAGGCTTCCCCGCGCTATATATCCTATATTTAGTAATGAGTAATAAGTATAGTAGTAAGTAATAGTAATAATTAGTAGTAGTAATACTAATAAGTAAATTAATGTAAAAAATATGGTCAAAAACCATTGGAAAATTGATTACATTGCTTAAATAGTAAACTGAGATAATTAATTTTGAGATTTTTCAAGGTGCCAAGGGTCAAAAAACAAAATACCTAAATATTAATTAATATGTCTACCATAATATATTTTAATTTAAGTTTAACTTCCATAATCTTAATTAATTATTTATAGTAAAATTACTTGACTTATATTATTCGTTATGTACCCTTTTTTTTAATCTTTATTCATCAATTTCATTTTAATCAACAGTTTATGAATAGTATTATCTTATATTATCTATCAGTATTATCTGTTTCCCTTAAGTAAGGCAGATTATTTGATATTTTTAAAAAAACAGCAAATTTCTCTAAAAAAAATAAAATAAAATGAAATTTAATATTATAATTCACACAAATACAAATAAAAACTTGTTAACGTATTTAAAACATATATACATGGATATACTTACAAGAGGTTTATATCTACAAATAAAACCTATTTATACCAGTAAACTTAGCTTGGCGAAGTCCAAGGTAGATTTACAGTGAAATGTTATCGGTAGCATTGCTATTAGATAAATTTTAATGATATCATATTATTGTTATAATAAAATCGAATAAATATGTTGGTAATGATTATTATATTTATATTATTAACTGCCAGACAAAATATTAACAAACTACTATTCTAAACGATTTGGCTGACGGTCTAGGGCCATCTGTTTATGGAGACTTGGAGGCTAGAAAAGATACTTGTCTTACTGTGAACAGATGGCACCCCTTCACAGCCCACACCGAATGGATTGCCTTCTAGCTCTGAGTGAATTTGTTTTATAGGGGCGCTTCTTTTGTTTGTTCGCCACTCCAGAATGTATCTGCCTAAGGGAGCGGATCGGTAGAGTTATATCTCAAGCTACCGATGATAAAATTTTCTACGTCAGAAATAGAAGGATTTATTCCATTATCAAGAGGGGAACAATAACATACAGTAATCAACTAATGTTGAAAAAAAAAATAAGTTGCTCAACTCCCAATTTTTAGTAATCTCTATTTGTAAGAGCTAAAAAATATAAATATAATATGACCATATAAAAAAAAGTAGAGAGATATGTTTTATTCAATAACAGGCAGTGCTGCCCAAATACAATGGGAACTTACAAGTACTCAGCATACTAATTAGTCCTGGGATAAAATATAAATACTAATATAAGTAATAACGAGTTATAATAAAATATAAATATTGGCATAGGTTATAAACACGGTTAGAATATTTTTTATTTAAAATTGTATAGTAAATTATTTATTTTAATCATTTGAATTTAATTCATGTGTAATAGTATATATACTATTATTGTACATAATGTATTGTGATTATATAATATATACTGTTATATTAAATATAATTATAGTAATATGTTATATATATATAATATTTGTTCAAAAGTTATCTTTTTCAAATTACTTTTATTTCATTTTTTTTATAAGTTGTATTTTGTATTTTAGTTGTATTACATACATAAAGTAAACGATTATTTGAGTCTCTAGAAATTATTTCAAAGTTTTAGCATTGCGTTGCATCCCTCGAAACACTAAATAATTAAAAGAGTTACAAATAAATATTAAATGTTTAATTACTTCTATATGTGTTCTTCGCACCGGTCTATAGGCGTTGCCATCTAGCTTAAATTCATTTGTTATAATTTTCTAAATAAATAAAATAAAAAATAGAATCAAAATTTATTTGTAAAAATATAAATCCTAATATATTTTATTCTGTTGACATGTGTTATTAATAATATGTTAGAAACAAAATGACCCTATGAAAAAGACACAAAAAAGTTAATGTTTTACAATATTAGAAAATGCATTCTTAGGGCAGAAAGAAATTCTTGACGATGTGATATTGGCAACATTACCACCATGTTTAACCACTGGCATTGAAACACTACACCAACATTAATTACTGAATCTCAGAATTTAATTAAGTTATTACATAAACACATATTGCTGTTTATTATATTTGAGCCTAAAATTTACTGCAGCTGGTTGAGGAGAAGCGGAATACCCTCTGGTTATTTACCTCTCCTAGCTAAGTGGAAGGTGAAAACTTATTCCCTGGGTCCGCTACGAAATTAAATTCAACCCTCACCGGCCGGAATTGAATTGGCACCCCCTTTCCAGCGCTTTTGTCCACCAACGCCTCACATATATAAGAGTCGTTAGGAATAGAAAACGGTAAAGTTTAAGATAAAAAAAAAAAAACAAGAATAAGGAAATAAACTTTTAATATTTCTTAAGGAGTATTAACTAATTTTTTGTTATAATCAACTGTAAGGCATACAAATTAATTAAGCAGTTATTTAAGCTCGAACTGGCTGAGGATAAAACGCTTAGCTGGATTTTGTTTTAGAGCTTTTATCAAGGTTTTATATATAATATAAAGGGAATAAATATATATATATATAAGAATTACTCTACTCTATCAAAGGTTAGAAAATAAACAATATATAACAAAAAAGATTAGATTGGTCACTATTGTTACCCC
>NW_027107578.1:2353405-2370694 GCF_000696795.3 Halyomorpha halys | reverse complement strand
ACATTTTGAGGTAATCGATAGTTCTGATAAAATCGACTGACAGCTATCGATGCAATGGCGCCGAAATTGAATGATAAAAATAAACCCCATCAAATCATCTTTACACTTCGTCAAAAACCTAGTGGCTGCCCTACAGTATATACAGTACATTAATAATATTTCTCTTACCCCTGTAGAACAGATCCGTTACCTTGTACTACATCTGGACAAATGACTAAGTTGGAATCCTCACAAAATACTAAAGAATGGAAGAAACTGCACGCCTATTCCAAATAATATTCCAATTTTTAGACAAACGGTCTAATATTTAATAATATCTATCAAATTTTTAGACAACCCAATACAAAATACTGATCTACATAATTGTAATAAGGACTATCTGAGCATGGAAATGAGCTTTTGGGCTCCACTATACCTTCCTTTAGTGGAATTCCTCTCGTATCCAATCCTTACAATCCAAAATCCTTTGTAAATCCTCAACGCTCCTTACTTTTTCACAAGTAAAATCACCCATTAAGATCTCAATGTTCGATATGTAACCGAACTAGCCCGAACCAGATATAAATGTTTCTATCATAAATTCCCGAACCCACTAGTTTCTAACCTTGCTAGACTCTGAGGCGCCTAAAAAGAAGATGGCCACGAGACGTTATAATGTAAAAACGATATTAGAGTGCTACCAATGGTTAGTTTCTCTAGATGCCTTTATTATGTCATTATGATCTAACATCGAATTTACTAGATTTAATATTGCCAACAGTTGTAAATGCACAATATAGAAAATTATGAATTTTAATTATCTGGAATTATAATTACCACAGAATTTCACTTTTATTTTATTTCATAACCTCTTAGAAACAAAAATTAAAACAAAATGGTTTTTAATTCACAATTAATTTACTTTGGATACTGTGTGTCCCCGCTCAGCTTCTTTTGTTCCAGTTTTACTGGGATGAATCACAATTTTTAAAATATATTACAACATTTAACTATAACTTCAACAATTTTTAATGCTTTTCTGACCAAACGGTTAACTAATTTGTAAAGTAGAAACGGCTAGATGGTTATGCAAATTTTATTTATTTTAATATTCGATATTAATTTAAAATTGATTGGATCTGCGCTTGTGACGATTATCAAAAAATCACTAACTCTAATTCACATCGAACAAGCGCCAAAACCGCAAACAATATTTTACACTTTTTACATGTTAGACGACTAAGCGGTATTGCATAAACTTGTGGATTTTAATTTACTCTTTTCTCTCTTTATTCACAGTTTTTAACATTTTTTTATTTCGCGGCTTGGAAAAAATAATTTTTAAAAAATGGCTCAAATTAATAGATAGGCAATGGTGGTAGGATAGAGGGAAAATCATTATCCTAATTGAAGTAGGGTGACGTGTCACAATGGAAACCCAAAAAAACTAACACGGAGTTGTATGATCAAATATAATGAGGTAAAGAGCTTCTTAAATGTTAGATATGATGCAGATGAGCAAGATCAAACTAAGCAGTTAATGGGACCTTTATCCTTGTTAGGCTGAAAGACAAATAGATAAGGTTGATTGATACTTTACTTTAGAGATCCTGCAAGCTGCAAGATTAGGATTCGTGCCACTTAATATGCAGATGCGATGTACTCTCACGCCTAAGGTTAATCCTACAAGTTAGTAACTCTAATGAAGATCATACGTTTTGCAAACTAATCCATCTAGCAAGTTACCTGAAGTTCATCTTGGATAAACGAACCAGGGGAATTTTTTTTTTCAATATTAATTTATAACAACGAAAAAAATATTAAATTGATTACAGATTCTATTGTATGTGTCAAATTTTTATTTATACCATGTAATGAACTGATGTTTTAATGTTTAAAGTTTGCTTATGTAGACATCAGAAATCTGTATCAGATTTTAAACGAAATAAGCGCAATTATTTTTCGATTGTAATTAAATTACTCTAGAACTATGTAAACCATAGTATAGCTTCCACTTCTTTTTAAAGTTAGTAGAGATTACAAAAAAATATAATAAAAAAGTGCTCTGTACGACCATTGGTTCTTAAGATACAGTTCATAAAAATTAATTAAAATTTTCCCCTAAAAAAAAAAATGCCAAATTCTCTCTTATTTAAAGAAATATATTTCAAACGAATTTCATTAAATTTCACTTTATTCATAAGGGAATGTTTAGTCTGAATCGTTCACTAAAAAAGGACGGGTAGAAAACAAAAATATAGACAAGTGAAATTTGAGAATAAAGTGATCAAGTTATAATTATTAAATTTTTAATATTTTGTAATAAAGAATATTAATATAGAATGAAAACAGGTTAAATAGAATACAAAAGAAATAATTTCGCTAAAAATATTTTTAAAAAATTCCAAGTGGTAACTATTAAATGCTTATTAAATTGTAATAAAAGTTATAATAAAATATAAATATTAAAATTTAAAATTTAATTGTTAGAATATTAAACATTAATGATAAATAGAAAATAAAAAAAGGAGATTAAAACCTTTTTTTGTTTCCGAATAATATAGTTTCGAAAAGTGGAATTTCATTGTATTATATTGATGTCAGAAGTACTACGAAGAACATCATCCCTGGATTCACGTCGAAATCCGCCCTCATCGAAGGAGTTAAAGGGCCTGAATAAGCTAAGCCAATCAGGTAATGAGGCACCTGTGCCTGCTGAATCGCTATTGGCTCCTACAAATTAATTGATCCTTCACTCTGGAGGATAAAGGATATTTCTGGTTACCGCATTTAGTCCAGCGTCCCACAGGACTTCTATCTCTAACGACATCATTACTTAGTGGTTATTCAACACCGATGTATCCTTCTGTCGAGCGTTCTACTCTTAATAAATATCGAATGATTATTGTTAGGGATTTGATATAATTCATAACAATTTATTATAGTAGATTTTTTATGCATTTTTATAAAAAAAATGTACTGAAAAAATGAGTAGTTGATGAATTTGTTTTGGGAAATCTATATCCCATGAAGTACAGACGTTAATTGGAACTCAAATTAAAGCCATTTTAATATTCTATAAATTAGTTTTTTGGTCTTTAACTTCGTTATAAAACTAGGTTTTATGATATTTGCATATGAAAATTTGAATCAATTAATTTTAGCAAATATTATTAAATCTGCTACTCCTACGATGCGACTAATTCGAGTGCTGATGGACATCAGTAAGTCTAATGAATTTGGAAATATATTTTTTCAGAAATTAAAATTGTCATCAGGAAAACTAGAAATCAACATTTTGCGAATTTATTTTTTCAAATGTCATAAAAAATATTACTCCTCCGAAGATAAACGTCATAAAGCGCGTGAAATTAGATTTAATATCAGTGTTGCTAAACATCTGTATTAGGGATACTGAGGTATAGATTTCCCAAAATAAATTCACTATCTACTGATTTTTCATTATTTTGTTATGAAATATTGCCTTTTTAAAATAAAACTGTATCTGGGGAACTACTGAACAGCTTTATAAGAGTTCGTATTTTATCAAATTTACTCTTTTTCAAGTGATGTTGTATTAGATGTTCTAGTGTGGTAGATTACAACTACCCGTTATCAAAGCAAACTACCTTAAATTAGAAATCAAGCTCTAGTTCAGATGTAATACATAAGGAATATATTTTTTATTTATCTTTACATACTATTTTCCTTGGAAATAAAATATTCTACATCACTTTTCTCTAGCTATTCACTAGAGTAGTTTTAACTTATATTTCTCTCCGAATAAATTTATAACTTATACAGCTCCGAATGAAAAACCAAGTTTTATTTTTAAGTTTAAAACATTCCTGACCACCAGTTTGGATTTAGAACATCCCATTCAACCATACAACAGTGTTATCGAGTGGTTGATGTCATATCTTCCACATTAGAGCCGGAATGTACTGCAAGGGGGACATGGTTTCGATCGAGTCTAGCATCCAGGTCTGCTCTATAAACTTCGTCAATTCCTACCCCCTACATATTTCCTTATAATCCGCTCCTACCTCCCTGATAGAATCTTTAAAGTAAATTATAACCTAGCCTACTCATCTCTCTTTTCTTAGTCCGCCGGTGTTCCTCAAGGTAGTATCTTAGGTTCCATTCTTTATTTTTATACAGATGGTTGATTTTTATACGGTTTATACAGCTGACATCCCAAGCCACCCTAACACAGTCCTAACAGCATACGCTGATGAAACATGTATACTCTCTGTAAACAGCGACCCTACTAATTCATCACAAACACTACAGACACACATAACATCCATTGAAGAATGTTGTCAAAACTGGAGAATCAAAATAAATATTGACAAATCCCACAAGATCACCTTTACTCTCCGTCGTAAACCTCTACCCTCCTTGTCTTGCAGTATCCTTTCTAAATACTCCACTAATGCCTGTTGAACAGATATGATAGTTAGGACTCCATCTTGAGAAGAGACTTACATGGAATCCAACAACAAGACTGAAACGACAAGAAACTGCTCGTCAATTTCGATTGCTACAAAACCTTCTTGAAAAACGCTCTAAACTTTCCATAAATTACAAAAAATCATTATACACTATGATAATTAGACCAATTTGGATATATGATGGAATGGAGCTCTGGGGCTCTAACAAACCATCAAATTCCTCCCGCATCCAATCCTTACAATCCAAAATTCTACGTATAATCATTGATGCTCCTTATTACGTTACAAATAAACTCATCCACAAAAACTACGCAAGTGAATACTTAGAGAAAGGTGATGTAGCGTATTTTACCACCTAGGAAAGCAGTATATAAACAAAAAATCAAAAAAATAAATTCCTTACGTATTATATCTGAACTAGAGCGTGATTTACAATTTATAGCAGTTCGCTTTAATAACAGGTATCTCGAAAATTGTGTATTCAGAGAGAAAAAAAGATATTAAAAAATGATTTTATAACAAGAACTTATAATTAAGTTTAAAAGTAAAAAAAAAATTAAAATGTAGTTTAACACTGTAAATAGCAGGTATCATCTGAAAAAATATCTTTATTAAATGTTTTTTAGAGTTGTAAAAAGTTTAATTAATTTTATCATAACTTTTTTATTCTTAGTTATTTATTTAAAGCATGGTATACATTAAAAAAATTGTGACTCAACCAATAATACTGGAATAGGATAGATGCTGAGGAGAGAATATCTTCGAACCGTCTTAGGTAAAAATAGGTGAATTAGGCACAAATCTGTTTTTATCTTTGACCTGAAGGCAATATAGGACTATAACAAAAGTATAATGATCTAATCCATGCTTAAAAATTTAACAAACAAAAGCTAACTTAAAATCTGATTTTCTATGCTTGAGATATAATTTATTTCATTAATTATTTGATGAATATCCATATTTGTAAATGTAATTTATTTATTAATGAAAGAATTATTATAATTAAAAATGCTCGATTTTTGGACATATGGATGTTTCTAAAAGTATCTATCATAATTATCGAAAATTAAAACGTTTATGTCTTACCGATTTCTGGTTATGTTAATACTCAAATTTAATCGTCTTGTCTTTCCAATTCTCTGTTTTATACATACGACGTCGTGAGGGCAATTATTTTTTTAAAAAATATTACTAAAGAAATTTTAATTTCGCAAAGCAGTATTTTCATTCCTCGTATGTTCCCCCTGGAACAGAAGATGCACTGATATAATCTAATATCGACCCCATTCAGAATTAGAATGGGCAAGATGAGGCCTAGGATCCCCGTTCTAGATATTTCTGGTCCGCTTGATAATTGAAAATCTGTTTTCCGCACGGATGGCCCTTCTTATTGTGGCGGCCGAGGAGGGTGGAAAGGAAATGGAAAAATTCTCATGATGTGTTTCTTTTCTCCATTCTCTCAGGAAATGTTATTATAGAACCTTACGGTAGAAAAAGGGTGGGGGTACAGAACCTGCTCGCAAGAGCTTAAATTGAACATTTGCAATTTAATTTCGATCTCATCTCATACTATACTCTTCGCGTTGCAACGACTAAAAGAACAAAACAAGGTGAAGCATATCGAGTGAGCAGATGCGAAAGTAAGGCAAGGAGAGACCTAGATAGCAGCTCAGACTCATCCAGAACTTAACAAGACACATATTTCCAACTCAAAGGTGTCAAAAGTTGATGTTCATAAGTTTTGATATTTATGTACATTCAGTATGAACTGAATTCTAAAAATACATATGTGGTTCAATTTTCTTAATAAATTTCTCAGATAAAAGTAAATACGTACCTAACCCAGTCACTATAAATTCTCCACTCCTCAGTAATTTATAAAAGAACCTCTCAGTTAATGCAAACCTTCGGAACATCATATCTTTGTTAAATGTTGGTTTAAAAACATAACATCACATAAAGTACATAATAGATCAAAACTTATATTTTTTCTTTTAAAGTAATTTACAATGAAGTAAAATTAATATCACAAATAATAATCAAGAAATAATTTGAGAAAATCCCATTATTTATGACATTTTATGTATTTACAATAATTATTTGATGTCGTATACGTGTTAATATAAAAGGAATAGGATATTAGACATCAAATAATAAGGTAAATACGTAAAAATAATATTTTATTTATAGTGGTAAATAAAAAATGATAAGATAATGTTAATTTATATCCTTGTTATTTAAAAAAAGGTCCGCATTTGGAAAATGAAAAAAAAAAAATGATATAGCTTATAAATAAGTAAACATTACAAATTTTTAGTTGTTCTCCTACTACATTAAACAACATCAAATTGTAAATAATGTAAAGCTATGATATAAATATTCATTGTTATAAATTATTATACAAAAAAATCGTGGGTGTAATGTGGTTCAAATTATTTTTCTCAATCAAATTGGGGGATATTTGTTAATTAATACGTATTATTTATAGATATTATCCAATCCAAAACAAACTTATTTATTATATTTGTTCTCTTCTTGTGAATTTTTTTTTAATTTACTACATTTGATTTGTACGAGTCATTTTCCTTTACACTGTAAGTGTATTATTATTTTAATTCTTTAAGTTATATAATTGCTACTATTACTATAATTAGTAAATTATTAAGGATAATTCCATTTGCAAGAAAATAGTCCGAAAACAAATAAGAAATAATGAAAAAAATAACATTCCAAGAAATGTAGTCATGATTTTGTTTTTTTGATTTTTTTTTTTTTTAAAGGAATTTGGTTTGGCCTTAAGTTCAACTATAGCGGAAACTCAAGCACATTAATCAAAGAGAGATTTACTGTTTTAGAGAGAGGTTAAGAGAGAAGGGATTGCGTGGCCTACAAAGTGGAGTAGAATAAACTAATTGATGAAAGAGACTAACCAGTGCATCATCCTCACTTCCACATCCACATTCATCAACTGTTGGATTAAGTGTGGCCAGAGTACGCTCTTCTGGCAGCTAGGCTTAATCCACTGAAATCTCTGAGGTTCTACTTAAATTTGTTTAAAAAAAAACTTTCTAGCTATTTAGTAATATTTGTTATATTATTACCAGTATTAATAGCTTAATTTTATTTTATAGTAGTAGACCCGGAAATGCTTCGCAATTACTATAATTAGGTTAAAAGAGGGAACATTCAGCTTTCCAACGGTTTTATTAATAGAGAAATTGACTAAAATGCAGATGAGATATGAACGATTAAATGAACAATGGTCAACGGAATGAAGGAATGGACAAAGGAATAAAACAAAAAATAAATTCTCCGCAAAAACATTTATAATTTTTAATTTCTTTGAGAAATGGTATTTGAGGATATCAGACGACGCTAAAAACGAATATTCTTTGATTTTCCTAAAAAACAAAATTCCTCATTGTTTTTATTATTTTTATTTTTATGAAAATGCTCAACTTTGCTAATATTTTATTTTTTAAAAAAACTGGACCAACCTGTATTTTTCCCAGGGAAATCCTGATCAAATAGCAAAATGTAACAGTGCATAAAGTACGACCAGACAAACATTCATTTTTATAAATTAGATTATGACCAGCAGTAATTTTTTTTCTGTTTATTGAAATTTAGAACTGTATATAAACTAAAAATACAAGTAAATGTGAAGTGAATTGTGTCAATGATACATACTTGTGGAGAGGTTATGTAGCGCCCATTATAGCTCTGAAATATTATTTTTACATAAGTTGTCGAGACCACCATCTTTTAAGGTGACTAGGATTAATATTAAAAATAGAAGAGAAAGCTAAGCCAGAAATTAGTTCGTTTGGGTGCTTAAGGAGTTTATTCCGGAATTATTGATACCTAGTTTGACAGCATAAAGGTCTTTATGGAGGATTTGTGACAAAGTAAGGAGCATTGAGGATTTTGACAATGGATCAATGATTGTAAGGATTGGATATCAGAGCATTTCCATCGCTTAGCTTAACTCCGTAAGTCCTAAAAGGCCTTATTATAGTAATGTAAATCATTTTTTGTAATAGGAGTATGTTGGAAGCTTGGACCGTTTGTCAATTAAGAATTGTAAGTCAGAATCGGCAGTTTCCTGTATTTCAATTCTTGTATGAGGATTACAAGTTAATCGTTTGTCCAGATATATTCCAACATTGGAGATCTGTTCGAGAGGGATAAATGGAATACTATTAAAGAATACTGTAGTGCATTCTAGTTTTTCCACGAAAGGAAAAGCGGATTTGATAGGGTTTATTTTAATTCTCCACTTTGAGAACTATTCTTCAAATTATGATATGGTGTATTAATAATATTCAATATTTTTAATGAATGAAAAAACTATAATTTTACATAAAGAAAATAACACATTCAAAATCAAAATACTTGGGTGCATTTACTTATCGGAATCCATTAATTATAAAGTGAATTTTAAAACTGACATAAGAAATCTGAACTAACACTATGCAGAGATTTTAAGTAAAATTAATTTATGAATAAAGTATGAGATAAAATTAATGTTGATAATTATAATTAACAATGATATAAATTTTAATAATAAAAGAAACAGGAAATTTAACCAAAATAAAGTTTAAATAAATAAATTGAATGCCTGACCTGGGTGTCGGGAAGGTTACAAATATTGTTGAGATAAATTATAATAGTGAAAATTAACTGTGCTTACAAGTTTTAATATGAAGAATTGACAAAATAGTTAATTAGACATAAGCTAAGGATTGCTTATTAGAAATGTATATGATTCCCTAATGTTTTAATGTCTCGTAGGGTAATTGTGAACTGGAATTAATGACTGGGTAGCCTGCATAGAGATTATAAAATTGATGTGGTTCCAAAATTGTATTTAAGGTATGATAATTTATTATTAATATTTTTATTTGTTTAAAATTGTTAAAAATCATATAATAAAAGCTATTTGTGATAGATTGTCCTTGAGGATGGCTGAATTTGTCCGAAACGTCGGACTATTTAATATAAATTGTTTTGAGACTAAAATTGGATATAATTTATTTTATTAAAACAATAATTCAATATTCGTATTATTTCAACTCAATTTATAAATGTTACTATTTTTAACGGAATTTTTTTTGGATACCACATTAAATTCATTATTTAACATATTTGTTAAGAATAATTTTTTTTTCTTTTATAATTTGATTTCAAATTAATATCAAGCTGAAAAATCTGAAACTTCACGGAGAAAGAATTTCTCATCACACAATTGTTTTAAAAAACTAGAGAGGATTCTTAGCTCAATCTGTAACATAAATCTAATAAATTAATATGGATATCAACTTTGCGGAGTTAAATACAAAGTTTTTCTAAATTTTGAGAATCGGTAGTACAGAATAGAACAAAAGAAAAATTCCAGGCTGGTAAAGAGACACCTATTGTTCTTGATTTTATGAAGAAAAAAAAACATCTTACGTTATTTTGCTAGTTTAAAGCCCCGTTTAAATTATTTTAACGTACACAAATTCAACATTTTTTGGAAATAAATTTTGCCAAGTTTACTATGATGTAATTAATAATAGCCGAATTTAAATATTTTTTTAGTTATAGCTTCAGATCCAACCAAAAACGTAACCTTAAAAAAAAAAACTTAAATTTCCTAATATTCTGTTTGGCACTGGACCATGGTCAGTAAGAATTTTGTTATTGTTCGTAATGTATATTATCACTGCTTCAAATATGGACCATTATTTATAAGACACCTAGTATATATGTTCTAATAAGGTCTAATACACGATCAAATTTAATTTTTAATTACAAAAATTTGTTTTTTGTTAAAACGTGTAGAGCTTATACCTACTTAAAATATTTTATCAATTGAAAAACACAAGGACATAGGATTTTAGGAAAGTTTCTACTACTACAATACTTAAATACTTTGAAATTAGTAGAGTAATATTAAAATATTCATTTTCAATTAAAATTCTATACATTTAAATATAAATTTCTATGATGTAATATTATTATTATTTTAAGTCCAATGTCTTAGCAGGGCATCCGTTTGTTTTTCTATTTTTCCAGTTCCCCTTTGTTGCGTCTATTTTCATTACATCTGACACTGTTTCGCTCATGAATAAGAAAAGGAGGAAGTAAAAAAATATATTTTTATTGCTTTTGTTTTTAAAGGTATTTACTCTATTTTTAATTTATTAAATATTTTCAATTGTATTTACATTAACTTTTTTTTGCATTTAATGAAAAGCATCACTGAACGGAGGTAAGAAGAAACTTAAAACAAAGAACAGAAAATGAGCAGGTCTGTGAATTATGACGTATTTTCGGGGTAAATCCTAAAAAAAAAGTAGTGAGGATTTAAGTTAACCATCAGAAATTATAAAATTCATGAAAAAAAAGTCAGGTTGTACTGGTAAGTCTTAGAAGATAGAGAACCAGGCAATTCTTCAAATTGTATCATCCTTAATATTGCAATAACCGCGTACTATCAAAGAGATGACAGAGGAATATTTTTGAGTGTCGTTAGTCTCTCTTAAATTTTGCAAACCCCTCACTATTATGTTTTTTTTTCCTTTCTAAAGAGAAAGTAAATTCTATAAATATGTCGAAAGTGGCCCCTCTGCTTATGCTGTTTAGAACAGTGATCGTTTATTTGTGCACAAGGTTTTATAAGAGAAAAATAATGTGAAGTTGTATAACTTTCCAAGTTGAAACATTTACTCTCATTTCATAAGGTATAACATAATTAATGTTTTATACTTTCAATATTTATTATATTATATTATTTTTGGAATTTTGTTTTATGGAATACATTTCTATTTTGGTATCTTAATATTTTTCCTTATTATTATATTTTAAACACTCGATAATAAATATTAAGTAGAATTGACACCTCATAAATAACAAACGACTACCAATGTCGCCCAAATCATAGAAACTGAGTTTTCACCTGTTTTTCGGAATGGATTAATTAATTTTTTTTTCCTTTCATATTTTATGGTTTTTATAGGTATCATGTAAGTTTGTATTAAAACTTCACACTTTCAGGGCAAATTTAGGAGCAAAATAATAAAAATATTCTTCCGATTACGGCCAACATTTTGAATTTATGGTGAAGGAAACGATGTGCCATCTTGTTGGCCAACAAAGAGCAGAATATTTAACTGTCCGAGACTCTTCCGGTCCCAGGAGGGGGTGTTGGCGCCCCGGAAGTACTGAAGGAACAGGACACTTCCTTTTTGTGGAAAATACTTTGGAATATATTTTCCGTTTTATAGGCCATATTCCGGGGTAATATCCGTTCGGTTCTCTCCTTTGGTAATATCTTATTTTTATGTACGCCCGGTTCGGCTTAAAAAATCCTAATAGTTTATGCAGATACACAAGCACCAGCTAGCTAGTTTGATGAAGACGCAGGATAGAATATCGTTATGTATCGCCACGATATCGGAAAATGAATTCAGGATGAAACGTCCATAGTGGTGCTTATGCCGTAAGTATGCGGGGGAACGTTTCTGCATCCAAAAAGAAAAGTAAGAATTTTGGTCTTATGGTTAAATCGCAACCTTTCAAATACTATATTAAAAATAATTATTTTATCGGACAAGAAATTATTTCAAAGTGGATTATACGAAAACATTTTAAGAAGAGAAATGTTATGTGACCTGAATACATCTGTTTTACAGTACCCAAGCATGTTTCCTAGGTTTATCATGTATATGTTTGAATCATCAAATAAATAAATCCGGTATCTTGGAAATGAAAAGTTAAAAAAAAATATTTATTTGTATTATCAAAATCTCAAGAAAGATTTAAAATTATTGCCTTAAAAAAATAAATGGTGACCTGTGAGTGAAATATTTAAACAATGTAGACCCAAATTGAAAACTGGAACAATGCTTAGCACAATAAAATGAATCGCCTGAACTTAAATCAAGTTTAAGTTTATCTTTCTAGCCACATTCAGAAAAGAAGGACTGAACTAGAAAGTTCTGATGTGATTTAATTTAACTTGGTTTATTTTATATTTGTAAATTAATTTAAGGCAATCCGCACCAATTGCGATGTTTGCCTTGCAAACCAAAGCTTTCTTCAATGTATGTCTACATCACATTAAAACAATCCGATAATCGACTATAAAATCAATTACAAAAGAAATATAACAGAGTTATATGTCGGACGCTAGGTTTTGTAGAACATATTATTAAAGAAATAGAACATAAATAAACTGATAATGGAAAGGAAGGGAAAAATAATAATAAAAAATAAATAGAAAAAAAATAAATAAATGACTTATATAAGGGATTTTAATTTTACTACTTTAATTGAGTAAACAGAGTTATTAGAAAACAGTTCTTACAACATGGAAGTGGTGTGAAATTATTTCATGCATAAATTACCAATTAATCACTTACTATCAAAAACTATGTTTATCAAACAGAGTGCAGAATCATTGTATCGTGACAGAAGACGACCCAGAAATGTTACAATTTTAATGCTAGATATAATTATATATTACTGATTTAATATATTGATTGTTTGAGAATGGTTTATTTTATTATTAGTACAAACTTCAATGATCCACTTTTTCTCTCAACTTTTTATTTTAAAAAACCTCCAACGTTTCGGCCCTTAGGCCATTTTCAAGGAGACAACCCTCACCATTGATGTCAAAATTCATTAAATTGTCTTTTTTGCAGGTTAATTGCCCATGTCTTATATAAACTATATAATTTCAATACAAAAACTATTCCACAAAAATTGTTTTTCCTTAATCTCATTGACAATATCAAAAATTAAACGAATACTATACAATGGCCTAAGGGCCGAAACGTTGGCGGCTTTTTAAAATAAAAAGGTGAGAGAAAAAGTGGATCATTAAAGTTTATGTTAATAACATAATTAAATATATATTGATATTTTTAGGCAATTAAATATTTTGAAAGATGTAAGAGATATTGTACTTTAGTAATCTAGATTATGTGAGGTGCCTATCAAGTGCCTGCAGTCTATCACTATGTGTTTAACAGTTAGTAATTAACACCTGACATTGTTTACATGTTGATAATCATAATGTTCAAGTTATAGGCAAGTATTCTTGTCATTGATTCTTTTGGGTAGATGATTTCCATGGATTTACTGTGTGCTCAAACTCTCCTGGTTTATTTATAAAAAGAAGATGGCCACAAGACCAGCTAATGTAAAATGTTATTAGAGTGCTACCAATGGGTAGTTTCTCTACACGCCTGTAAGACTCCAATTTAACTTAGATCAGATTTCCTAAATGTATTATAATGTACAGTTTTAAATAGCAATAAATAAATATTAAAATAAAAAAAAATAATTTATAAAAAAATGTGGAACACTTCAAGATTCAAGATTGATCTATGCGCAGGGGCCATTGTTTGTATAATAATAATGTATAATAATAAGGTAAATGTTATAGCGTTATAAGGTACCAGATAAATTTGTTACGACTACTTGAATTGATTAAACAGAGTTATTAGAAAACGGTTCTTACAACATGGAAGTGGTGTGAAGTTATTTCATGCATAAATTATTAACTATTAATCAATTAATATCAAAAAAATATGTTTATCAAACAGAGAGCAGAATCATTGAATCGTGACAGAACGCTAGAGAAATGTTACAAGTCCAATAAAGGAATATGGTTTTGATCATATGACTTGCCAGGTATCCTATCCATAACTTTTATTACTGTAATTCATTTCATACAACTTCTACTATCAATGCTAGTTTTGACTAACTCAGATACTAACACACCTCTAACAATATAATCTAGTCTTTTCCCTAACTTCATATAATACTAATTACTTTAAACCTGATTACTAAAACTTTGCAATCTTATCTTTCAATAGTTGTATTTAAGAAGGTTAAGATGTTTTTTTGGCAATCTATAATATATATGATGTTAGATCACAACTAGACAACTAGATGTTAGATAAATATTCTGTAACAACTTTAACTAAATTTCATAAAAGAATTTTTGTCCATGAAAAAAAATTAGTGTTTTTTATAAAAAACAAAATTAGTATTTTTTTTATTAAAAAAACAAATTAGTATTTTTTATGAAAAAAAAAAATAAGGAAAACTTAATAGTAAATCATTATTAACATATCGAATTATTAAAAAAAAATTAAGGTACCCAATTAAGTCATTAATTGACAATTTATTCTTCAAGAGCCGGGTTTGGGTCAGATACCGTGGTGCGAGGTAGAGAACAGTGCCTTACTCACTGAGCTGTTATGATCATTTTCAAGCCATTTTTTTTTTAATTTAAGATAAATTTGTTTTTATTAGTGCTCAATTTCTTATAATGGCACATTAATTTTCATTGAATCATTTGCATTTTTTCTTACTTTTAATGAATGCTTTAGGATCATTAAAAAAATATTAATAATAAGAAGAATGCAGTCTTTAAAAGATAAAATAAGATTATCGTTCATCGTTAAAAAAAAAATTTATAACCTTTTTTAAATAATTTTGGCTACATATTTATTGTTTCATTTAAAAAAAAAGAAAACATGTTTTTTTTTTTGCTTTTTAAGCTTAGTTGTTCAATAAAAAATAAAATAAATGATATTCTGAGATTTATTTTCTTGAGCAAACCTTGAAGATCACAATACATATTTATTTTCCGTTATAAAAAATAAAAAATAAACGAAGCTGTCTAAATCATTTGAATGTATATTATATGATAATCAATAAATATAATTATTTGGAAATTAAAATAAAATAATCATTTCCTCCTGAATCTGGGAAGAGATCTTTGAAAGTGATTTGAATTTCGGAAAAGAGGTTTAGATAAATCATCAATAAACAAATTATAATAAAATATAAATTAATAAGGAGTTAATAAAAACAAATGATCGATAGTGAAATATTTAATCAAATAAAAATTTAGCATTGTTTTTTTACAGGTTATAAACATGTTAAGGGTTATATTTAGACAGCCTATAATCAACCTCTTTTATACTTTTTTAAAATTATTTTTCGTACTAATTTTGTTAAAAAGATAATTGTAATGTACAAGAAACTAATATTAATTATGACGTCAATTTTTCAGGACAGAATATTCTACAGGAAAAAAATCAATGTTGCAAATGCCAGTTATCAGACTATTGTTTTGTAATTGTATTAGCATTCTTCTTTCATCTCCCTCTCGATATTTAATTGTTTCCTCTTTTGCAAAGTTGCTCACGTTGTAACGGTTCAATTAAAATTGAACCGTAACCGCATAAATGTGGTTTACATATTCCGCATTCGAATGCGCTGCCATACAGAACATTAATTTTCCAGAAAATATACTGAAGGCAGGTGAAAGTATTTTCGTTTAGTAAATTTCCCCTAAGGAAGAAAAGCCTCGGTGAATGGCTGCTTCGATTAGGTAGGAATAAAGACTCGCCAAATGGAAAGAAAAGCGATGGCTGAATACACTGCCTCCAGTAGCCGCCATAAAGGTAGATTCTTCCATCCTCTCTTTACTCGATGCACTAAACAATCTATGCAAAAAATGTTTTATCTTTGATGTTCGACAGAATTCAATTCAATATTTTTACTGGATCATTAATGGTATAGTTATTTCTGGAGTCAAATCCTTTATTAATATAGATTAATGAAGCATTTCTTTCGGATAAGAACATACTTAGTATTTTTTTTTAAATTGCATGTCTATCTTTACCTTTGGATTAAGACACACCAGACTAATGATAAATTAAATATGGCTGAAACAAATTTCTTTAATGAATTTTCTTTACTTTGCTATGGTGCTATTAGGGACTTAATTGTCTAAGCAAAGTAAGAATATTAATTGGAAATATAAATTAAAACGGTAATAAAACCGTGACTTTCTTATGAAAGTAAAGAATTGATGTATAATTTGTAATAAACCGACAATAGTTTTTAAAAATCTGTGTTATAGCTTTATGCTAATTATATGTGTGTGTGTATATATTATTATTATTATTATTATTTTTCTCTATATGGTAACCCGATAAAGAGATAATTTATTTCATTTATACATGTTCCATGCCATGAAAATAATACTACAAATATTATATGTTTACAATACAACAGATTTGAGTATATATAACTTGTTATATTGTTTATAACATTTAAAAGAAAACATAACAAACACATAATTAATAATAAAAACGAAGAAGGAAAAAGAAAAAAATCAACACACACAACAAGAGGTTTTAGATTGCCCTTATATAGTTAGTCAGCTGGTCAAAGTCCATTTGATTTATGAATTTTAGCAAGTCTGTCATAAATCAGGTAAAAAGTATGTGTTCAGGTTCAGGCCAATTTCCTTGTTTCAGTATTACATCTTGTATTAGCTGAACTCTTTGTTGGTCATATAGTTTGTATTCATAAAGTATATGTCTGAAATTGTGTAATTGTCCATCTTCGTCACACTTGTCAGTCGTCATAATATTAAATCATTTCAAGTAATATTTTGAGTTACCATGTTCTGTAAGGAATTGTGTCAATGTGTATTTGTTTGTGATTATGTAATGTTATTCGTGGGATGTATTTTTGAAGGCTAGGTGATTTATTCGAAGCTAATTTAGTGAGTATAAAAAGTGATTTATTTAGTCAGCTCTTTTGTTACCCTCTGGTTGCCCTTTCACCCATTCTACTTCCACTTATTTTTTAAAATGCTGAAGTTGAAGTATTATCAGTCTTATTTCCTCACTCAGTGGGTCGTGAATGTTTGTGTTATTGAGTGAGTGCAGAACATTCATGTTATCTGTGTGTAAGAATGCACCTTAGAAGTATTTTCAAGGAGGTTTTCTAAAGCTTTTAAAATGGCTGATTTCTCTGCCTGATTATTGGAACA
>NW_027107578.1:2346254-2353267 GCF_000696795.3 Halyomorpha halys | reverse complement strand
CTAGGAAGGGCGGAAACTAGTTTCAGTAAACTATAAAATATATTTAAAAAAAAAACGGTTCCTTCACCAAACAATTTATTTTTCTAAATATATACAAGGATCTAGGGAAAATGGTAAATGTAGTAAAGCGTTTTTCTTTTCCCAGCCTGTTTGGATTTTCATTACTCTTGATATGTAAAGAGGATTTTCTTACGCTTATAGTTTGTGTAGAACTATTGGTTTCAATATATCGCTACTTTATATACTTAAATAAAGGCACATCTGACAAAATCACAATTTTTTTTTTATTTTGTATTTAACGTATTTCATAGATTGTATCGTAGTCCGTGGGCAATTTGTGACAGTCTTACCTTGACTAGCCTTAACATAATTTATAAGAGGACCCTCATAGAGAAATAATGTATAGTTCAATCTTTGGAATACTACTAATTTAAAAATAATCCAACACTCTTTTTATTTTTTTTATTTTATTTGTATTTCATTCATTTTACATCCAATATGGTCCGAGAAGATGATAACATCTATCGGTCGGTGCCAAAATAATTCATAAAAATGATAAACAAAGTAGAATGTAATTATTACAATTCAGACTATTAGGGCGTTGTGGATGCTTTACAATTTTTAAGCTAGATGAATACAATATGAATTGATCTCAAGTGATACAACTCATAATTTAATTAAAAACTACTAAGATGAAAAATAAAACTATAATAATGATTATTTAAAAATAAAATATAATTAAATAAAAAATAGTAATAATAAAAATTACTGAAAAGACTTTGAAGTTAATAATAAAGCTGCAAATTTACAATTAGTGAATTAATATAATGATGAAAATAAAACCAGATAAAAATGAACAGAATATGTTAAAAATGAGCATCCAATAATATCTATAACTAAGCACACACATACATTGCTAATTCTAATTGTAATATAATATGCCATGAATGATTATGTGAGGATAAGAAAAAATACAGATATGGTCATTTAGTGAGTCAAAATCAATTATTGGGAATCATAGAAGTAAGTACCTCGTTAATTAATTTATTTTATTTTATTTTTTTTGTGTTGATTTATTTATTAGTTCTTCTGATGAGCAATTGAGCATCTTTTGTCAGAAGCGTCTCTTTAATTTAAGCAAAGGAGGGATTAACGTTCACAAGTTGGGAGGAAACTTATTAATATTGTTATTAGTCGGAGCTACTAATGCGTTGTTTGCTTTATTTTATGTTAGTTACTTTTATATTTCTTCTAGTGCATTGTATTATCAATAACAGCACTGCCTCAACAAACAAAAAAAAAACTCAGCCAAGAATCGCTTTAAGTAGCCTTTTCATTATTCCAGCGTTTACCACTCTAATATTTGGGTAATTTGTTTTGTTCTGATTCATCCCTTTAATTCAAACATGGAATAATAAACCATTTTATTCAATTACCTGCGTTTGTTTTATGAAATAGTTTTTGTTTTGTGAATGAATAGAAGACTGATTAAAATTGCAAGGCTGAGGGGTGCCCTAACGATTTGTAAACCAAATTGGTTCAAGTTATTTATACAAACCGCTATATATAAAAAATTCACTTCAAGGACTGGTGAATTTTTTCTTCAATTTCTTTCTACTCTCATTTTAATAATACAGATTAATATGTAAATGTTAAAGTATGAATTCAATATATTCAATATACTTTTCTGATTTAAACTTTTCTTTACAATGCTACAATTTAAGTGATGAATATTAAATTGAAGAGTCCAGAAATATGATTAATACTGATTTACATATATTTCGGTTATGAATAACGCCTGTTGTTGGTGCTTAACGCAATGTATTATGAGAATGTGTTTCGCGTTAATACAATAATGTTTTGTTTTGTTTTTTTCAAAATTAGCGATGCTATGTATTGAACCTCCCAATATTATAGACATTTAAAAATAGATTTTGCCCGGAGCAGCATGGGAGTTTTGATTACCTAACCCCTGGGAAAGTACGGGTAGCCAGAAAACAATTGATACCTGTCAACGCACCTGATAATGAATCCAAAATCGGTTAGAAATCGAGAAGAACATATCAATTAGACCAGTTATCAACTCCCGAAAGGGATCGGAAATTTTATTTCAACCACTTGTTGGGGGCTCTTATATCATTTATCTTTAGAGGGCGGGACCACCAAAAAAACCAACAGGAGGGAGTATCTAAAACGGTGACGCTCCAACAACCAAGTGGGGGAGATTCTGAACTTGATTAGAAGAACGTAGAGAAACAAGGTACTGAGGAGATGAACATAGGGCAATGGAACTTGGGCTAGTCATGCAATTGGGACAGAGGGCCGAAGAATAAAAAAGAATTGATAACCGACCACACACCACGACGCCTATCACCCACCCTGATATGCATATATTTATATTAGGTATTCATTTATAGTGTAACAATATTTTATGGAAAACCATTTATCTGGATCATTTTATCATTTTATTTTATTATATTCTACTATTCATAGCTAGACTAAATGTAAATAACTACGCTGTTCATTTGAGTAGCCTTTAAGATCAAATTACCCGATACTATAACATAAATATATCGGGATAATTACCTTCAGTAATAATTAGTATCATCAACATCATATCATATAGTATCAGTAAATCAGTAATTATCAGTAATAATTGCTTGATATTTTAAGTCAACATTTTACATGCCTGGGCCCACACAATAAATTTCATTTGGCTGGACTTTTACTTGACTTGAAAATTTTCATCCTCATGTTAGTTATTTATTTACTTATCACCCTTCCCTGTCTTAGGCAATGGGGTGTTCGCAGCACTGAATACAACTCATTGCTGCAATCAAGGCAATCGACATTTACACAGCTTGAACTTGCTACAAAATATATCTTGCTCTTCTACAGAGGCCTTACTGGTGTAGCTTCTTCTCTCCTACCCAGGGAGAAGTGAGTAGAGCCCACAGCTTCCTTCCACTCATACAGAAAGAGCTCGTAGTGCGGGTAGTTTTCTTTCTTTATCAGCTCAGGGAGATCGCTTTCCGTCAGAACAGAGTCCTGTCTCCCTCATCATCTTGGCTATCAGTGCCTAATAGGCGGTACAGACGAGTACGACGTTCTCGGCGGTCACTGGATCCCGACTAATTGGGCTCTCTGGAACTCTTTGCGTAGGAGGCTTTTAAGAGACCCGTCAAAGCCGCCCCTAGAATCGTGGCGATTCGCCTCACTACCAGGTCTTTCTTAATTCGGTGAAACAAAATGAAGTCAACAAGAACTAGGTTGGGTTGTAGGGAGGCTACGGTAGTTTTGCCTTTACTTAACTTTTTCTTCACTTCAACACCAAAAGAATAATCCGGACAGACTGTTGCATGCCAGCATTACGTTGAATTGCTCCACCGTTTGAAGGATTAAATCCAACCAAAGATAAAAGGCAATAGGTTTCTACACCATGACAGGCATTTCGCTTTTTCTCAGTTCGAAAGTTTCGGTTAATCGTCAGTAAAATATTACTTATTTATTCTACCATATATTTTCATGTTTCTGACATATTTTACTTTCCTACAATTTTCATCATCTCCATTTCCATTTTTTCATTATTTACAGAACGTACTGTTTGAATTTTTATTCTTTTTTATTTTTTCTAGAATTTTAAATGTTTTTTGAGAATTTTTTAATATTTGAAATGTTATCTTTATCTTCCTTTAATAGCATTTGTAATATTTTTAGTATCATGTCATGAAGGCCTGAAAGTTAGGCCAAAACGTTGACACAAATTAAATTTTTTGTGTGTGTTTATCATTACTGACCGCACCTCGGGCCATTTATTCCCTCACACTGAATTTACGGCTAACAATAAACTCTTAATCACTAAATTTTTTTGATAATTCCCACGTCGGGAATGAAATATATAAGGCCGTTAGTATGTAGCGAATTTGGTTCTATAGGTAATTACCTATAAATAAGTTATTTTAAAACAAACCACTGTTTTGTAATATATCAGAATAAATATATTCATGCTAAATTGAACCAAAATCATGAGCAATTGTGAATAAATATCTACTTATACAGGCAGAAATGACAGTTTTATAGGAGATATAAGGAAGAAAGAGACGGCGTAGCTTCCTGAGGTTACGGCAGTAAACAGGTTACTATTGCGAAAGCAATGCCCTCTATCCTGCTTCCTCTGAACGAGTTTTCTCATAAATCCATTTCCTAAAAATATAGTGCCCTCGCTCTAACTGAGTCTCTTCCGCGTCAAATAATCACCAGTCTGCCGGCGTAAGATGAAATCCGACTGATTCTATCGAGGGCATTCTGGAACGAACGGAGGTCGATATTAAGGCGAAGCCCCCATCAATTTGGTTAAGACGCTTTATTTATTCTTCCTATAATACGATGTGAAAACCAGCTTCGCCCTTTCAATAATGTTCAAAAGAAAATCAAATAGCTTTAGAGCAGGTTGAGAATTTAATATTCATGAGCTGCTTATAGAAAATTAATTATGACCATACAATAATCTCTTAACAAAATAAAATGACTATTTCCGTTATTTATAGTTAGATCATAAGTGTTTATATCATTTAAGATATAATTGGTAAAAATACATATATTTTTAAACATTTTTATTGAAATTTACAACTGTACATTTATATACATATATCCAGTAAATTTGATTTTAGTTTATAATGGAGTGATACAAGCTTGTAGATAAACTACCCATTGGTAGCACTCTAATGACGTTATTACTTTAGAAGGTCTCGTGGTCATCTTCTTTTCAGGTGCCTCATAGGATGATCAGGAATGGAAGAGGAAGTATGGTTATAAACTAGTGGGTTTGTGTGGTTAAGGAGTTTATAATGGAAGGAATGGTATCTGGCTCGGGTTAGATCGGTTACCTATGGCACATTAAGGTCTTTATGTATGATTTTATATGTAACAAATTAAAGAGTATTGAGGATTTTACGAAGGATTTTGGATTGTAAGATGAATTGATATGGTATGATTTGGATACGAAAGGAATTCGAGGGTTTAGAGTCGCCTCAAAGCTCAGCTCCATATCTCCAGACTGGCCTTATTACAGTCTTAGATATTAGATATTAGATCAGTCCTTTGTAATTAATTGGAAGTTTAGACCGTTTGTGCTGTAATAGTCGGAATCGACGTGAAGTTTCCTGTATTTTCTGTGTTGTGTGTGGATTCCAGGGTAGTCGTTTGTCCACTTGCAGCCCAAGGTATGGAATCCGTTCGACAGAGGTAAGAACAAGGATAAAGGATACTGTACGGCAGTCGGTAGGTTTAAGACGAAGGGTAAAAATGATTTGTTGGGATTTATTTTAATACTCCAATTACGAAACCATTCTTCGAGGGTTCCAATATTAGATTTGAGAGTTTGGGATGCAATTAAAGGGTTATTATTAACTGCGAGCACACATGTGTCAGCGGCATATCAGTTGATAGACTGTATAGAGGATAGGACCGAAAATACTATAGAGGGATAACTAGGAACCATTGTGGTTTACTTAAATAATAATAATAATCATCAGTGAGAAAGGAATGGATGATGCGAAAGCATTTGGAGGTAGGAACTTACGGAGTTTTTAAAGGAGTCCCGTGTGCCAAATTCGATCAAAAGCTTGTACTATATCGAAAAAGACGCAGTACATTCCGCGCTCCAAAGAAGACGAGACAACGTCCACCAAACGATGACATTGCTGGATAGTGGAATGGGATATTCGAAATCCAAACTGGTGATCAGGGGTTATAGATTGGAATTTAGGATGGGGTATCGGAGTTTCAAATTTTTTTAAGGATTATCCCCATGATCGGTAATAGAGAGGGTATGAGGATGGGAATTATTTTTATTTAAAAAAAAAGTAATTTTTTACCATAGTTGCCTTATTAATGGAGGTTTATGGGCATTTTTACATATTACATAATCTATATGTAAATATGTTATAACCTGAATGCACAATACATAATATAAATATTATTTTAGCACACTATTAGTTTAATTAATGATAATATAAGTATCACTATAAGTATAACTATATATTGCTATATAAATGTGAGTTATACCTTATTTCCTCATATAATAGAATTCCAGTTGTAGGTTATGAATGTTATCTGGTAAATTAAATTTTATTTTAGCTAACAAAACATGTCTTATTGATCGCAGATTTTTAGTTGATATGATAAGAAATAATGCTGACTTGTTACCATATCAACTAAAATTCTAAAATTGAATAAATGAGATATAGTTTGTTAGCTAAAAGTTAATGAAATTTAACAGATAACTGAGCGAACAACAACAATTTTATTTTATTTAAATCCTACATTTTGTGAAATAGAATTGCCTACAGAGCCCTGAATTATTACTAGCATTTAATTAATCATATTTTGGAATGATAAGGTCGTTGAATACTAAAGCCCTAGAGATTGGCCATCAACGGGACCAGAAGGACCCAAACACCTTAAGCCGTGAGCTAATTGGCCAAAGATCTCCTAATTCTATCCTGGCTATGAATTACTAAGGTCTTGAAGATAATTCGAGGTGCCTTAACTCCCCTTCAAGAAGCAGATCTAGGAGGGAGGGGGTTGGCATTCGTTCAACTGCCCCAGTCCTACTGTCATGGATCTAGCCTCAGGCGACGGTTTCCCTTTAATGTTATAGCGTGTTTGCGGAGTTATTGTCTCTAAGTAGGTTTATATCAGACTGAAATCGTAATATATTTTTCAGCATCGTCTTTAAAGATTTAAATAAATAGGCTACAGTATTTTTATATATTTTAATTAGATAGTAAGTTTAAACATCTTAAAAAATAGTAAACACATAATAATCTTGAAATAGTTGAAATAATCTTTTATAGTTTATTGGCGAAAATGTGGGATGTAATCGGATTCGAATGATGCGTTTTCGTACTAGATTATCTCTGCAATGACGATAGAACCCGTTCCATTTTGAAGTGTTGTTTTTACGAAATTCTATAATATTTGATCAATGTTTATCTTCTCTAACGTGATAA
>NW_027107578.1:2309644-2346204 GCF_000696795.3 Halyomorpha halys | reverse complement strand
TAACCCCCTTCATGGTTAATTATTGACATACGGAGGAGTTATCTATATGATGCCACCCTATCTAACCATGGTCAGGGGTCAAGTTTTTATTTCGTATATATATCATTCCTGTAAAGCAAGCTCACATATAATTATTTTACATGATTTTTAGCAATGTATATAATTGAATGACGTGATGATTTTATTACTAATTAAAAAACAAATTATTCTATGTGGCAAAAACATAATTATTTTATTATAACATTTTTTTTTTTTATTTCCTTTTCATGGACATTTTATTGGTTAAATAATTAAATTCATTTCAAAAATAATAATTTCTGAATCCAGAATGTAACAGGACGAGCAAATACTGAAATAAAGGAGTTTTCTGGAAATTACATTTTCTGAATTGTAAGCGAAAATAGAAGATAAAATTTACACGAGAGCATGTTTAATTTAATTCCCAACATTCCTACAGCGTTTGGCTGAATCGGTCGAAACTTTTATATATGTATATATATGTATGTGAAAAAAATATGTTCACCTATTAATAGGACAATAAATTAGTAGATTTAAACGGTATTCATCGATGATTTTTTTTTTAAACTAATAAGTCCCGTTTACAGTAAACCTCAATTTTCATCTAGATTTTAGTCGCATTTAATTTAGAATTTTCTAAATAAATTCTTAATTTAAATATTTTATCTAGGATCTAATTAATATTTTAACTCACACACATACTTTCATATACAGACTATTATTCTTCAATATTAAAGCATCATATCTGTATAAAATTCAAAAGTTATTCTGAATTGGACATTTGAAACTATGCCAAAAAAATTCTCATTTAAATTAAATGATTACAGTAATCGAATTTATCAATAATATTATTTCTTTCAAACTACTGTAGTATTTGGAATACAAAATAACTGAACTTGGGTTCTTTTGTTCTTTAGAAGTCTGTGAATAGAACTGTTCACTGATACTTCGTTCATTATTCCTGCATGAGAAAATATTTAAACAAAGAGACTATTACGAAGAATAATCCTATTTCCCGCGGACAATAGGCGGTTGCAATATTCTGAGAGGTTTTTGCTATCAACATGGGAAGCTGCATTCACATCGTCAGTAAATGGAAGGAAAATTGACTATTCATTCCATACTGTATAGCGCTTATTCAGTATTTAGAAAGATTTGTTTTTAAATTGCAAAAAAACACCACTGAGTTTTTTTTTTTTACCATATATTTATAGCTTACAAAAAATATTTGAAAATTTCTGAATTATTGAATAAAATTAATTAATAATTTATGAATAAAATTATTGAAAGAAGTTGTTTATTTTTGCTTCTAACTAATAATTATTTATTTATTTTATAATTTATTTATTAGTTTTTAACTTATTTCTTTCTTTAAATTTTTTACTAAGACTAATATGTTTATTGATTGATTATTTCTAAATTTATAACTTACTTTTCTTTTTTATATGTTTATTTGCATACCGAATGTTTTGACTAAAAATTGATGGGTCCATTTATTTAAATAACATTTGTATAATACATAGAATATTTTTGCTGAGTTCCTGGAAAAGATAAACATGAGATGAGTGAGAAGGAAACGAAGAGATTAAAAAATATTCGGTTTGGAAGAAAACAAAAGAATGGAGATAAAGAAAAAAGGAAAAACTAATTTGATGAAAGAAATACAAAGAAAAAATTATTTTAGCATAGAAACGTAGAAGAAAAATGTATCATGCATATATAGATATAATGTGGGAGGGGGGAGTATAAAGAAAATTATAAATTTTTTAATCACTTGTTATTAAAAAGCTAGTGTTTATATTTTAATATGTCATTTAAAATTAGTTATGTTAGTATTAATATTTTATCCTAGGATCAATGAATATACTATGCACTTGTAGGTCGCGACCCATTGAATTTGGGCAGCATTGCTTGTTATTGAATGAATCTTTCCCTAAACTTTTTTAAAAGAAGTATAAGCTATTTTTTTCTCTTATTTTAAATATTTCTGCTTCATTGATTTCCAATCAAACTTCATACCGTTCATTTTCATGTGTATATCATTTTATCAGCATGAGCGATACCCTTAAACCTACCCTACAAGAGATATATTATGAAGATACTAATTATAAAATAAAAGAAAACTTATTATAAAGTCAAAAATATAATATTTCATCATTAATAATCGGAATTTAGAAAATACAAAAAAGTAAATTCAGGAATTAATAACAGTATGTTTGGGTTAATTTTAAGAACGTAATAGAGGTATTTTCGCCCCCTTAAATGTGTGAGAAAGAGATGTCTCCTGCGTAAGGGACAGAAGTAAACAAGGACCATGACGACTTAACTAAGTTGAGAGATTAGTTGTAAAGTGCCTACTGCTTGCTTCTGTAGCTATCATCTCACTGTGTGACACCTCAACTTGGACCACACCAGTCTCACTGCCTAACCTCTAATGGCTGCTTTATCTCCTTGCTTCATCCTTACTCTAATGCCTACTTTATCAAGACACATCTATTCTTGTTAGTAATTATGAAATCCCATTATTGTTATTTCTTTGAATTTTTACTGGAAAGTAACAATTTTATTCTGATTGTAAATATATACCTCAACCTTATAGAAAGAGACAAAATTATTATGACCATTTCCACTTAAAAAATTAAAAAGAAACTTCAAAAATTATATATGATAACAGAATAATAATTGTTAAAAATATATAACTGAATCAAGTAATATCAACTTAAAATTACGATCACAAATAAAAATTAAAAGTAAAATATTTGTTGATTGAATGGACATAGCATTTCAATTTTTAATTTCTTTTCTATAACCCCCTTCATGGTTAATTATTGACATACGGAGGAGTTATCTATATGATGCCACCCTATCTAACCATGGTCAGGGGTCAAGTTTTTATTTCGTGGGTTCACCACAGAAACATAAATCGAACCTTTAGGTCGGATCCGAACCGGAGCTTCTGCAGTCACGAGCCAATAAATATTGGTATTTTAACTCGCTCTCATTGAATCCACCAATTTTCACATCTCAAATAGGGTAATTTAACATTTGAAAAATCGAACTCAAAACAGTCCCTTTTCATAAGAACGGGTATAAACGTTAAAATTTTAGTTGCAGCAAAAGTTTATATTGGAGTGAAGTAAATCAGGGATGCTGGAATCAAGGCTACTAAACATTTAGGAAATATTGCCCCTGGGGATTTAGGAATAGCTTTGGAATATTACACCACCCAAATATCAGGTTGCAGGAGTTGGTTATGTTTGAATACCACATTCCATTCCATTAGCTTTCGCTACAGTATCAATGAGGATACCGATTATATCGATATTAGCAGATAAGCATCAAAACCTATTCTAATACAATTACTCTATACTAAAACATATTTTGTATTACTTTTATTTTCGTTTAATTCACGGTACTGTATTTTCGCTAGGACATGATACCAAGGGAATATCATATTTAGTATGAATACTATAAGTGCATTCACCAGGACATCACACCATATGGTATGGGACCCAATTGTACAATTGGAAACCGTCATGTCTTATCTAAATAGCTTCATCATCATGATCCACATCTTGAGGAATTAGATCCCTCTGACATTTACAGCAACATTTTTTTTTTATTTCAAGTTTAAATTTTTAAATGAGTAAATCGATATCGAAATTCGTCAAAATGAAGGATTATAATACACAATTAGGACTATCTGAGGATATTAAGAAATCTTTTAAGGATTATGGTGTTGATGAGAACTCTTTGAGTTATAGACCCTACAATAAAATCAAAAATTATTGTAGTATATTGAAGGACAATTCATTTAAAATTTTTTGAGGTTAATGACTTCCATTTTTGAATGAATTATTTATTAATTAATTCTTCATGACATTGTACAACGTTTCATATAGGAAATCATGAGGTTTTTAAAGTACATGAATATGGCACAGTGGTCCCGAAACGTTGTACAATGTCATGTAGAATTAATTAATAAATAATTCATTCAAAAATGGAAGTCATTAACCTCAAAAAAATTTTAATGAATTGACTCACCAGACTTCCTTGAGAGATAATCCAGATTAAAAACAATGAGAAAGATTCAAATAAAACAGAACTAGCGCAGCATGCAACCAAAAACCAGCATACTTTTGATTTTGAAAATAATATGAATTTACAAAAAGAAAATAATACATTCAAAAGAAAAATACCTTTACATATCTGAAAATACTAATTATTCAGAGAATTTTAAAACAGACACAAGAAATTTGAATCAACACTATGGAGAGATTTTAAGTAAAGTTAATTTATGAAAAATATGGAATAAAATTAATTTTGATATTTAAACTTGATTGGAATTTTAATAATGAAATAAATTTAACCAAAATATAATTGTAATAAATAACTTAAATAACCTGAGTGTTGGGAAGGTTACAAATAGTGTTGTGATAAATGTTACTGTTGACTGGGATAAATAATTTTAATTTTTAATTTAATGTGGAAAATTTGACTAATTAGGTATTTAGACATAATCTAAGAATTGCTCATAAACAAAATTATATGATTCCCTTATGTTTTAATGTCTCATAGAGAAATTTGGCGAACTGATGTAAATGATCTGGGTATAATAGACATGAAGCAGTTTGTTTTAAATGTTTTGGTTCTAAAATTGTATTAAGGTACGGTAATTTATAAATAATGTTGTTATTTGTTAGGAAACGTTGAAGATCATGTGTGTAATAAAAGTTGTTTTAAATAGATTATCCTTGAGGGTGGCCGAAACATCAGACTTATAAATGGAATAAAAATGTTTTGAGACTAAAATGGATACAATTTTATATGTTGAAGCAATAAAAAATAATAATAAAACCTATCCACCCCTCCATGAAGCGGGATTTGGAGTAGGTAGGTTTTATTATATTCCAGAAGTAAAATCCTTGCCCCTACTACTAATTTCATAATTATTTTCAGAGATACCTAAAAGTAGTGGTGTTGATAAAATCCAGATTTTTAATTTTTTGAGTAGATGATTTATATTGCAAGAGATAATATGAAAAAGCTATATATTAAAAATAAAAAGAAAAAGAAAAGAAAGAATTATTAATACTGTGAGATGTTCGTTATTTTCAGGCGATTATTTAAAAGCTGTTGATTTTCCTTTGCCTTTTCTAGAAATATTTCTTCGTGGCAATAAAAGATGGGAAGTTCATTAATTAGGCGAGATTACTCTAACAACTCTCGAGGGGCCAAATTGATTTTCTAAAAGTTCCTTCTTAACAAATTTATTAATTTCAATTAAAAGTTTAAATTCGTACATAAAATGTTCTCCTCTAGTTTTTGAACATCTCTTAAACAAAGGGGAGTAATTTAAAGTTATGAAACATAAACTTACGGAGTCGGGTCGAGCTATAATGGAAAGGAGAAACCTATTTTTATAAAAGGCGCAATGGAATTAGGTGTGAAAATTTAATTAACGGAACAACTATAAGTATTTCTAAAACGAAACTTTTCCTGGAACCTTAATTTTTAAAAGTAATGGAAAAATTTAGAAGTACTCCAAATATTTTTTTTAAATACATAAATTATGGCATTAATTGGAATGTAACCAAATCGCAAAGGTGAATAAGTTAAAGTTAGAATGATTCATATAAAACTCCAATAATTTTCACAACATGGACTTCAATTATGATTCAATTACACTAATTTTAAATGTAATTGGTTAAAATAAAAGCAATATGATAAGAAAACTTAACATTTCTAACTTCTACTATTGAATAGTAAACCAAGTGATGTTATAATAGCATAGTATTACCTCTTTATTCCTGCAGTAGTAATAAAAACTAATATGGTCAATTAACACCGAAATAGATTTTAGTGTAGAGCCTAATACCAGGTTCAATTCTCACATACTATTATGTTCATAAGTGAAATTATACCATTATACACTACACTAATGTTTTAATCCAAAGGAAATAAGCAATAATAAAAAGCCTTAAATGCAATAAAGACCCAATCAACATTTTTGTGAAATTTTGTTTAATAATCTACAGTTGTCCTGTCCTCAGTATACAGGTTCATATTTCCCACCACTATATATAGAATAAATTGTAAGGGAATGTTTTGTAATCTTGCAATTCAAAATTCAATTTTTAACATAAAAACATGCTTTGAGGACACCTGAATCCAACAAATCTAGTCTCGTAAAATGGTTTGAGTGTATCTGTGTTTTTGTGAATATGCTAGCTCGACAAAGGAAAGCATATTCCCTAGAATATGACAGCTACTTTTTCAATAAAATCGACCGATCGGTAGTGACACTTTATGTTAATCGATTTCCTCAAAGCCGCTTTGAAAAAGTGGATTAAACTCTGTACTTTTAATTTTGTTTATTTGAAAAAAAAAATTAGTTCTTATTGTTAGCAAAACCGTGAATAAATACTAAATATTAAAGAGTTTTATAAATAAATGAGAGAAAAAAATATTAAAAACATCCAAATCGGGCTGGAAAAGCTGAGACCGCACGATCTTTCCCGATTTCCTGGTTTCGTTATAATTGGTCAGAAAGTTGTATTTTTAGGAGAAAAAAAGATTATATTCTCTATTTCCATCTCGAGGAATACTAAAATAGGAATTTTTATAGCAACAGAAAAATAAAAAAAAATTTACATAATTTTGCCTTCCTTGGTCTTTATTTATTTATTTATTTTTTTTTTTTTTTTAAATCACAAAATAGACTTATGTTGTTGAAATTGAGGACTTGATAAGTGAAAGTTGTGCGATACGCTTAACACAAGAGATCTTTTTATAATTTTGATTTTATTGTCGATGGGACTTAATAGTAGCAGCTGGTCTATCTTGTGAAGGCATTGTTAAATTGTTAATCTTTTACTTCTGATGTGTAAAAAATGTATTCAATTATTTATTTTACGGATTCTGATAGTTTCAATCAGATTTCAAAGAAATTTTATTGGACAATTTTTTGATCCCACGTGTCCAATTTCCTTAGATATCCGTCGTTAAAATTTGATTATCCTCAACAAAAACGAAGAAACGTTCATGGCTGCCCAATAAATAAATTTATATACAATGTAGACTTATTCATGTAGGAAATTGATTTTTTTAATTATTTAGTTAATAAAATAACATTTATACTCAGAACTCGTTAAGAACATAAATCAATTGCGTTGGAAATTTCAGAGTTAGATGCGTAAAAGAACTTGAAAGGTTAAAAAATTAAACATGCGCTAAAAAAAGATAAACTAAATGCCACTTTCATCATCTCCATGAAATTCATATAAGAATTTCGAAAATTGTAGAGGTTTGGGATTTGTAGGGACGTGGTATAGGGCGTGGCACCCTGTATATTAATATATATATTTTTTTCATAAATTTTCATTCTATGTCATAAACTCAAGAGACAAACGTTCCAGTACGCTGCTGTTAACTATAAACAGAGCTATGGAATTCGGTTTCGAACTGACTAGTAATCGATGTGACACAACAAAAAAAATTTATTTGGGTTCAATTTAGAAAATAGGTCGATAAAGAAAGTACCCCATTGTAGCTAAATCAGCAATTTTTTTTATATACATGCAAACGAAGTAGCCTTTTATACGTAAAGTTCGTGAATACAAAATATCGTCTACCTTTCTAAGTTGTATGATATAGATTTCTTATCGGGATCATTCCTTGGATTCCCATAAAAATATGATTGCTTGGATGAAGGCACCTTTCCACTAGGTGAATTATACAAATAAAATTTTCGTTTTCTCCACCGGTAACTTTATTTTTAATAATAAAAACAAATTACTACTATAACTCTTGAACACTCTTAGGCTCCATCACTTGATGATTACACATTGTTCCTTGAAAAATAGTCAAAGTGGTAACTATCATGTATAACGACCGGGTTTTTCTTTCAACGCATTGAAGGTTCAGGGTCTACTCTTAACTTACTAGGTCGACTGTTTTGAGCGAAAATCTCTAAATTGTTATTCAGGACGTTAAACGCAATGGAACACTTCAAAAAACAAACCTACTTTTCTTGCACCAACTTGTGTTGGTTTTGACTTGGCTGATATATTTTTGTTGAATAATTTAAAACAAAATAACCACAACTAATAAAAACTCACTTTTTCCCAATGCCAAAATAACTTATGTAAGATTAGTCTACATCCTACTGCTCATTGATGGGAGAACCAATCACAGTGAATTCGTTTATAGGAATTCCAGTGTAAGAAACCACATTATTAGATATTTTAGAGTTTTTTTTCACATTGTTCCGGGTAACCTACGGCAACCGAAAGGTTGAATCGGAAAGGCTGTATAGGACTAGTAGCGCCCCATGTGGCCAACAGCCAAATATCACCTCCTCCAGCGCTCTCGGTGGCAAGTGAAGCAGCCCAGACTAATGTAAGAAGAGAGCCATCTTGTCTCCTGGTAGAAGCAATTCATTCTTTCTTTTTGTCTCTCTTCAGGAATCTACCATGAGTGAGTAGAACTCCTGAAATTGTTCTCAGAGGCAGAGGGAGGAGAGGCACGAAAATGTGGGGGGAAGAAAGAAACATGGAGTAAGTTCATCTACCAATAGTTAACATCCACATCATCATCAACCACCTCAATTTTAGATCTACAATTTCCATAGCCCAGTTATTCAAAATTTTACTAACCATCTAATCATAAATGCTTTCTTTCGGTCACCCCCTACACCACTTGTAACATAAAACAATAGAATCTTATTACATTTAATCATATCCTACAGGATTCCTATATATCAATTTTTACGGTCAACTATATATATACATATATACATTTAATCATGTTTCATTTTTCAATTATACAGTCCACTCCAACCCAACCAGGCAACCAAAAGTGAAGTGTGTCCGGCAATTCGGTTGAGGGCATGCTTCATACACACATATTCTATCACTTTGCGGCCCCCCTCTCTGAATTGTTTTCTTTATACACTAAAATATATTTTTCACAAGATACTCAGCTAACGACTAATAAATCCACAAATAATTATTTTTTCATCTCCAACCTTACAAACCATCAATAATTTTTTATTTACTTACATCCTTTAAATTCTTGGATATTGAATATAAAGGGATTTGATAAACATTATGTTTCAAATATAAATATAATTACATTATTTTGTCTTATAGATCAGATCATTCATATTCTAAAATCAAATTAATATTGTTTCCACGATTTTGATTTTCGTCATATTTTCAGATTCAACACCTTATCTATTACAACATCCTCTGAAAATGATTAAATGATCAACTTCAATTCATGTAATTATTTTAAGCTTCGGTTTAACAAGAATAGTAAAAAAGTTATACCCCACACTATTGAAACTCAAAACTATTGTTGATAACTAAAGAGGATAAAGAGAGAAAGAACACACTATTTCCATTCGGACTAGTTAATACCAGGATCAGTTAGCAGGACAATGAACACCGCACAAAAAGAGCCAGTGGGAACAAAGCATACCTTATTGTAATAGCAAATCCTGTTATTAACATACATGTAATCTCACCTCCATGCTAGTTTAGTTTCACGAAACCTAGAGTAAAGGTATTTTTCCTCACACAGGGGTTTTTAAAATTAATATTTTTTCTTAAAAAACAATAAGAAGATAAATAATCGTAATGAAGTATACTTTCTAAAATAATGTGGAATAAACTGGGGCATTGCGTGACAAAAATACCTCTAATTAGAGTGAAAAATCAGAACAAGCATCATCATAGTGTTCATTTTTTAACAATACCGCTCAAACAAAAAGGGTTGCTACATTACATACAACAACTAATCACTTTGAATAGTAGCAAATAATGGAGTATAGCCAAAATGACCGTTTTTTAACCAAATATTTGTATTATTTTTTCTTTGATATAAAATAAAACTAATACTCAAAATATAATCCATTGTTGCCTATCGTTATCAGCCATCTGCTAGTCAATCGCTCGATCTCACGCTGATATCATTCTTTGGGATGACCTTCAAAGAACTCTTGGACCCCAATTTCACCTTCCGCAAAATTATCATTTTTTTCCTTTCAAGGAAATGGGCCATGCAAGTATTAATCCGATGGAGCGAGGTCTGGACTATATGGTGAATGAGGCAGCAGTTCGAACCCATGAACTTCGTTAAACTTTTCTTTGGTTCGACGGGAAGTGATTGCTGATTGCTGAGGAGTAAGTTCGTAAGGGACCAGTCTACTGCTCTTATTCACTCCCCCCACCCCCAGAGAGTAGATGGCGACTAACAGTATCTTTCGACACGCCACACTCCCTGGTAAGTTCGCGTGTACTTTTGACTTTTGACTCAACAGCTTCTTGCAGAACCTCATCAATATCCAATCTCACTAATATCCATCAATGGTCGCCCGGAGCACTTCTTCTTTTCCAGCATCGTATCTCCACTGCTAAATGTTTCAAACCAGCGCTGGTCAAGGACATCTTTCCCTTCATATTTAATAATTTCACGAGCTGCTTTAGTGGCAGTGAATTTTTTTTTTCCAGTAATGCCTTAAAATTACGAGATTTTCGTAGGACACACAGATATTTTTTCTTTGAATCAAATAACTAAATTGAGGCGTTTTTTTTTAAAGAAATCGAATGGGTATAAACAAGCATAGAAAATGCTCTAAAGGGACTATTAAATATTGGGAAGGATTAAATAGGATTAAAATATTTACAGTCCTTTAAAATCTTGAATTTAATAAAACGGTCATTTTTTTTTTATACACCTCATTATATAATATCAACAATATTTTAAAAAAATAAAACCTGCAGTCCATCGAGTTTCATTATAATTTGCATTAATTTAATTCTCTTCGAAACTTACTAAAATTGTATAAACAATTAAAGCTTTAAATAAAATACCAATTCGCGATATACCAATATCAAGGAATAAACTAGCTAAAAGGAAAATAGGGAATGGCAAAGGAAAAAGTCAACAAATCTAGGAGAATATTGTGAGATGTCTTCGGAAACAAGTTGGAGGAAGACGCACAAAGAAATAACTTTCTGCAAATGGAACATTTCTTAGGAAACATATGAACAGAGAAATCCATCATAAAAGCAATCAAAGATGAGCTACACAATACTCTGACGAATAAAAAGGAAATAAATATATGCGATCAATCCCTAGCAAAAGGGTAAATGGCAATATGTGTTACTGAGAATTATACACAAAGCAGGAAAAACTACATACAGAGGAATACTTCATATTGGATACAGAAATAGTATGTAGAATTTAACAAAACAAGTTTTTCTTTTGCGAACATCGAGAAATGAACATTTAGTGAATGATTAACAGTTAGTGGTACGTTACTGTGAACATATTAGTCTATATGTTTCTAGCAGAAAGTATTCTTGGGTTATTCGGGTGAATCACTGCTATATTTATAGTGTAAGATCTATCTATCTAAAAAAAAGTCATCTATTTTAGGAATATATATATTCTTATTTTGTTATGTGTATATTAATCGCGAATTTAAGCAACATAGTTAAAAAGTTATTTATAATAATGAAAGGAGTGTTAAAATAAAATGTTACTGGATGCAAAGGCTGTTATTTAAAACGAGACCTTTAGTAAGGGCGTCCTTAGGAATGTCGCAAATACGGCCCTTAGCCTTAAGATCCCGAAAATGCGTATTTCAGAATACTACTATTTACAATGGATTTAGAAAAAAGTCGATAAATTAAATCATACCTTAAAAAATTAACATTTTAAGAACGTAATTGGAAACAACAAAGAGCATTGATTGTTAAATTAGTTTTCTGATAAGTATAAGCATAATTTGTGTTTTCGAAGCACAAAGCCTAAACGTGACAGATGCCTGCTGAATCTATACATTTACAAGAGCTAACAAGGACATTAGCAAATCGTCAAATCCAAAGCTATCTGCCGGACGATTAGTCCTTTCAGGGAGTGTAGAAAATTACAGCGGGAGCGGATCATTGTGGGTTGGGAGATAATGTCCATCAACAGTGAGCGCGGGTAATGCCGATTTGAAGGGAATTAAAACCCGCTGGCGGGAATAATACTCCGGTCTCGTACAAATGGACTTTTAACAGCCTTCGATTGATTTTACGGCCTCACGGCTACTGCTCCCTGATAGCGTTATACAGCGTTAATTCGGTTTCCACAAAAAAACTGTAAATTTTAAAGACTGTTTTTATTCTGTCTCGTTGGGTTTTTCAAACATTGTATAGAGTTTAATACCTTCGCCTTGAATCACAGGCACTGACTCTTTTTTTAAATATGCTAGTACTCTTAGGATAAGTGGAATGTAAGAATATTTATTAAGAAAATGAATTGAAAATGATAATAGAAAAAAAATAGGCTTCAAGTTAAATAAATTACATGGGTTCATGGTTTGCAAAAATGAAACACGGGGATTAGATATATTAATTAATAAATTTGTATTCATGGGTATATTGTATGAACATTGATAATAAAGATATAGACGATGTGCCCAGAAGTGTAGTGGAATGAGAAACATCGAATAAATCACACAACGTTTAATTACCACCCAACACACGTCCCCAAGTTTTGTTTAGATTGCTGAGCTCATGATAACTTCAAAAAGTTAACGCTATTAAAAAAAAATCTAAATACCAGGGAAGGCGAAAATTATAAACCATAAATTTCTATTTTTCTGTTACTATAAAAATTAGTATTTTAGGATTTCTCGAGGTAAGATTTATTATATTATAGTTTAACAAAAGATAACGAAGTTGCAAAACTATTAACAAAGATCGGACGATTTCAGTTTTTCCATTCGAATTTTATATCTCTATTTTCTCATTTTTTCCCTTTAGTTATTCATGAAATAATAACTATTATTTTTTATAATAAAGGAAATTAAAGGTACCTTAGAGAAAGATTTTTTAAAAACAAATTTAAGCCCTGTCAGACTATTTTTTGAGGATAAGACTTGCTTGAAATTAAAGGCCATTTAATTGTACAGTGGCATGCCAAGTTTAACAAAATTGTTCTTATAGATTTTAATAAAACGAAAAAATTTGTAAAATCAAATGTATAAACTGGCACTTCAGTTCGGTCGATTTCATCGAAAAAGTTGCAATCACACCTCAGGAATGTACTCACTTTATATATTCCAAATATGTGGAACTAAGTAAAACAACAAAGATTTAAGACTCACTCAGGTTGATAGGTCATGATTTTACTCATGGTTGGAGACCTGATAATCCTTGATTTACTTTTCTCTTTTTTCCCAAGGTGGGGAACAGCTTCGATGAGGTTTACGCACTCATTATGAAGAGGGAAAAGATTTCAACCAAAGAAAAAACCTGAAAAAATACCCTGGATCCTGGTGGCTATAATGTTCTCTGCCTAGCTGATCAAACTGCCCATAGAAATCGCTGGTGAACCAAGATTCTCTAGGGGCCGTTAGTAATTTCAGTACTAAGATGCTACTTTTGTTATAGACAAAACAAACATATTGGCAATAAGATGTAAAATTCTATTTATTAGAAATTAAAATATCGTCAATCGGAAAACTGGATTTACCTTGGAACAAGTATGGTATTTTCAGAACAGTTACAGTTCTAAAAACGAGAAATCTGTACCTGACGTGAAAGCACCAGAAGATCGTTACATTTTATAGCAGTTTGCCCAATATGGAAGGAGTTTAGAGTGCTATTCTCAGGGAAACAACATTTGATAGAAACTAAAAATTCTAAACAGCCCAGAGATTAAAAAAAATATATTTTTGTTTAAAAAATGAACTGTCACCTACAGAAATTTATTGTTAAAATAATATAATTTTGAATAAACTGTATAACAGACTTTTTTTATATTTTGATATTGTAATTTAAAAATTTTACACGTTTATGTTAAAATTATTTATTTAATCGGACACCTCGACTGTCCAACATTTATTTATTAAAAAAAAATATTTTATGTATGTAAAACATAGGGATAATAATAAACCCCCCTATTTATCAATGTTATAACCCCTTCTTCTTTATCTTGAATATAAAAACACCTTTCTCTAAAATTTTTCTTAAAATATCATTTTATAGTCTTATTCACTTGATAAAAATAAACTAATTGACCTCAGAAAAAGGTGGCATGTTTTATTAATACTTATTATGAATTTGAGTAATTTAAAAATTACAGAAAACGTATTGTATTTACAATTTTCAAGATTAAGCCTAATAAAATCGGGTGAAAACACACCCATTGCTTCAATCGATTAAATGTAATCGTTCAGGATATAAACAAAAGTTAAAGTATAAAAAAGTATTAAAAAATATAGCATTAATATAATGCAACCAAAATTAAAGTTTATCATTATAATCTTTATGTAATTGATATGTATGACTCCAAAACCAGTAGTGGCACTGGATTATCATATGAGATTTAACGGTTTTCCATAAAAAAAAAAAAACATTTATCATGTGAAAATCTATTAACAATTTAAATTGTTAGTTTTGACTGGACCTTCCTCAAATTTTTAGCTATGAAGAAATTAGATCCAAGTCTAGGTTTTGAGTGTTCCATATCAGAATGGGATTAGTTAGAGAGAAAGTGATATTGAGAGAAACTAATACATTAAAATAAAGTGAAAAAACTGGTGGAAGGGGAAGGCCGAAAAGAGTACAATAATGTTAGTTAGGTAAGTAAAATTTAGATATGGGAGATAAATTGGTCTATTGGTGGGGTGTGAATACGATATGGTGGGGTGTTTGTGTTTGTAGTAAAATTCTTACTTATGTTACTTGCTTTCTGCCCCATATGTTATGGGTAACCTATTGGATGGTGTGCCGCTGCACAAGACGAAGAAAGGTGGCCATTCTCTGCGCAGTGCCTTTTATCACGCTCGGTACTGACTTCTTAGCCAGACATTACTTAATTAGACGTGGTACCAAAAAGAAAAAAAGACGCTCGCTTCACCCCCAACAACACGCCACCGGCGTTCGCTATCTTGGTCTCAAGTTCTCCGCTTTCTCCCTAGGTGGTGCTGGGGTTACGTGGATATCACAGTGGCATATCGCGCCCCCCTCTAGTCCTTATGAATATACATTCCAGCGATGAAACAACTAAAAGAATGATACTACCGGGGACTGAACACTGTTAATAAACAAAACATTAAAAATTTAAAGATGCGTTTGGTTGGTTCAGGAATTCAACACCTCATTTATTATTTAGTTCATTTATTTTTAATAGAAAATCACCATCATCAGAACAAACAAGAATTGAAGAATGTAAATTATTTTTTTGATGAATATATACTACACCAGCTGTTAATTAATCACCATACTCTTGTTAGAACCGTCATAAATATTTGAACCCTTTCAACGTGAATAATTACTGAACACATGCACTGTTTGTGTTTGAGTTCACGATCACAGACTAGTGTAATAAATGTTTCTCTTAACCTTTCAAATTTTGAATTCTGGTTTTTTACAGCTATACACGTTTGAAGTCCAAGTAACCAAGTCTCGCGAAATAGGCTGGTTGGGTGTTTGTCTAGGTGAACAGCATAGATCAAAAACGAAAATTCACATGAAACTAAAATAAAATATTCGAGGCTACAATATCCCTGGTTCTTACAGCTAATATTTAGATAAAATGGACTGGCCAGATGTGCCACTTTATTGAATAGATTTTTTTCCAAAACTATTGGAGCCTATTTTGATTAAACTCGAGTGATCTTTGATATCATCCCGATCATATCCTCATTGAAATAATATGAAAGTCTTAAATACCGAATTTAAAATATATATATAAAGTACCTTTAATTTTGTTTATATGAAATAATTAACCATGTCTTATTTTTAATAGTAATATTAAATGAATAACTATTAAAGTAATAATAATTTAGGCGAAAAATGGAGAAACGGAGACACCGATTTAGAGACTGGAAAATCGGTTACAGCGTACAAATCATAAATCATAGATACAAAGTATTAAAGAACTTCATTAATAACTAAAGGTAAAAAACAAAAAGTAGAAACATCCGATTTGATAAGGAAGAATCCAGACCGCCCGATCTTTCCCGATCCGAATACGGCATGGATATTATTGGCAGAATGAAAGTTGGTATTCGTTATATTAACCTTGAGAAACACTAAAATAGGAATTTTCATAGCGACGTAAAATCAAAAATTACAATCTCGCCTTTCAGGGCTGTAAATGAAAGTTGTGTACAAGATTCTCTTAGAGCCATAATCAGCTTACAAAAAAATAAATAAGTTTTTGTTCTTTGTGTAAACGGCCATCTTCTAGTTTATATTGCAAAGTCCAAAAGTAGCTTAGAACAAAACAGAACAAAGACCTGACATGGAGCACTCACGTTAGACTCTTTCGAAAGTTACGGAAAGGTGAAAGCTATGGATAGTCATAAATTCTAATATAAAAAGAGGATGTGGTTTCTTTTTTTTTTGCACAAAATACTGAAGAAGCCTCACCCTTCTACTCGTATCTCACAACAGCCATATTACCTACGTAACAACTTGCACTTTCTATGCGTTTAAGAAAAGCTGACTAATTCATTCAGGTAGTTCTATAATGCCAGTTACAGAATGCAACCAAAGAGTAGTATACGATTGTAGTTACTTTAATTCTAGGACTATATGGCTACTAAGTACACCACAGACTACAATATACATCTTATTCTCCATTTTGTTCTTCGAAAACTGATGTTTATCAATTACATGGACTCTCTTTGAAACACAAATTATGGAAAGTAGAGGTGTGGATGAGAACTGGGAGAAGGAAAATTTTACCAAAAATTAGAAGATTTTATAGTTGCAGTCTTAATAGATTATACTGACGCATAGAACACAACCAACTTGTAAAGAATGGGCTATTTTCAACTTTAGTTATTTTGTATTTCATTTATATGCCTATGTTTGTTTACAACATTTCCTTATTGTTATTTTTCTTTTTATTATTACTATCTATTATATTTTTATTTGTTTTTCTATTTATCTAATATGTACATATGATATTATTAGGTACTTGCAGCCCTGATACTTATTGTCTTCAAGAATAGCCGATTGTTATATTTCAATAAAATTAAAACAATAAAAAGTAATTATTAATTACGTCATCGTATTTCACATCTATACTTAGATCACATATTTAAATAACAATTATAAAGCACGAAGCAGATGATACGATCAATTCCTATGGGTTTTCCAACATTGTCCATTGTATTAAGCTTTTCAAAACATTTTTCTTTCACCGCAAACTTGTTCCATTTTGTGATTAAATGTGAGTTTGAACTATTTATATTAATTCCGACATAATTCATTATTTAATAGCACAAAGACTTGTTTAATAACTATTTAATAAAAATTATAGATAATAACATTGCTTATTATAGTAGAATAGTTTAGAAGTTATACTGAAAAGAGCCATTTGGATTTATTAATGAATTAATAATTACCAATCACCATGATACTGAAACGTTCAAACAATGAATAGTAACAGTCTTGTAGGAGATTTACTGAAACAAATATTTTTGTTACCAAAGATTTTTTAAATATTTTTTTTTTAATCTTTCGAGTCAACGAAAGAATTCTAACTACAGAATACTGATTACTGATAACAGAATACTGATAATAGATTCACTACTCAAAATATATAAAGTTTTTCCATCACCAGTCAGACATCCAGTAAGTGTGAATCTGAAAAGAGCAATATACAGTTGACTCTCAAGAACATTAAATATATTGTGCGATAATAGTGTTAAGTGAATCTGTAATTAAAAGTTTTAAAATTTAATGGGAAAGTGACGAAATAGGTAATTAGACATGAGCTACGACAAGGTTATTAATAAATTAATATGATTTATGTTGTTTCATTATTTCGTTAGGTGATTTGACTGTAATTAATAGCCTGGTGTAAATTTATATTTAAGCTATGCTTATGTATAGGTAATAATTTATTAAGATTGTTAAGGATGAATGTATAATAAAAGCTGTTATTTATGGATTGGTCGAAACGTTGGATCTTTTAAGAAATATTAAACAGTGTTTTTTGACATAACGTGGATACAAATTATTTTATTTAAACAACGTTTGGTATATTAGTAACATGATGACGTGAGTAGTCCATCGAGCTATAAATCGGGAAAGCATTGGATAATATTGCTTCCTCATTGCACACATAAATTTCAATTTCATTACATCACAAAACTCGTTTATCTCAACAATTAAACAATATGTTAAAATATTAAAATTTCTTTCTTTAGATTCTATTATTTTAAAAAGACTAAAACAATAAATTTTGTTATAAACGTTTTCTTCTTTTTTTTTTTTTAAATTGTTCGTAATAAGTAAGTTTTATTAATTCTAAACTTATTATTTGTTTTCGTTGCCAGTTTTTTTTTCTTTCGTTCTTCGATTAAATAACTTTTTTTATAATTTAATTATTTATATATTAATTTCTATTTATCATTTTAATGTTTTCTTCAATGATTGTAATACTGTAAATATTTTAGATTTTATTGTTTTTTTCCCACAAGACCAAGACTACAAATTATCATCATCAAGAAACAAAAAATGAAAGTACAATAAATTAAACAATTATTACTTCCTTCCCCCCAAAGACTTAGCTACATAAATTTGTATAAATACGAATCCAATTGTTCAACGATGGTGTTTATTTCACAACTTTGCCGAATCCTATTATGTGTCGATGTATTGCATAGGTTTGTAAACAAATATCACGATTAATAGAATTAAAATGAAATTATAAACATGTCCATGGGATAATAATAAGTACAAGATAACATTACTTATTCACATTTCACAGAAAACAAAAAAATCCATTCAATTAATGAAGTTCTAAACAAGCATAAAACTGAAAAAGTAGATAGAGAACACACTGATTGGATTGTATGGTCTAAATTTTTGACGCCTGAAAGTTAATACAAAAACAAGATAATCAAATTGAGAGCCGAAAAGGAAAACAAACAATTATAAGCCGAAAAAGTTATTTAGCTCTGGAGTGTGAAACGGCGTGGAACTTAATTTGTTTTAAATATTTCCTCCCTCTGAGCCTTTTAAAATACCAATTACTGTCGTTATACAAATTTCACTTTCTGCCCTTTTACTTTAAAAGGATTTTTCTGTCCTTCAACCCTTCCCCCCTTATTTTTTTTATATAACTAAAGTATGAAAACGTATACATATATGTACGAATATTTCTCAGTATGTGTTTAGACTCCTAGGAGTGATTTACTTCTAGTATTTTGTGTGTTTTTATACTGTTGATGTGAGATGTGTGGTCTCTTTTTTTTTTGGTTTTGGTCCAGATCATGACTGGATTGACGAAGCTTTGTTTTTTTGTAATCTTTCAATTATACCAGCAATTACTTAAAATCTCTATTTTTAAATTCAAAATTATACAATATTTTCACTATTATTTCATTAATATGTATATTTTTTAGTTACAGAAACCCTTTAATCTGTGAATTTAATACCTCTCAATATAAAATAATCGGTAATTATTTAAATTTCAACGTGTCATATACATGTTTTTTTTTATTTCTTCATAAAGAGATAGGCCTGGTTGAACATGGTTATTATAACAATTTGTTAGTTATTTTTAATAGTTCATAATGGGAGAGGGAATTGAGCCATATGCAAGAGCCACCCCTAACTATTTATAATGCTATAACTATGAATAATTAAAAGTAATAAAGATCAATTTAAAATAGAATAGTAATCCAGAGAAATAACGAACGGGAAAAAATATATATTTATAAAATTGAATAAAAAAAAAATGCACTGAAAAAATAATAGAGACAAAGAAAAATAAGAAGAAAAGAAAAAAATAAATAAAGTAACATAAAGGAGTTTTTTACAGGATACCTTAATTGCATCTGGAGGATTACATTAAAAAACGATCAAGTAGTTCCACTCCCAGGTACTCACAGTTAAAGGAGCAGAGACCTACAACTTGGAAAACCCAACCACAGCCCGAAGAAAGTCCACTCAAATTCATTTCTTTTTTTTTTCCTATTAGAAGTCAATAATTTATTTTGTTAAATCCTTAAATGGCATTGTTATTGTTATTAACTTTACTATTATCTTTTATTCAGAATTATTATTTTAATCTATTTCATCTTAATTATATACGGTTAGGGGTGTATTTTTTATGAGACCATAACCCCCAAAATCAATTGTTAAAAAAAAAAAATGAACCTCTGACATTAACCATGTAAGCCCCATAAGGCCGATCTGGTATTAAATAAATAAATAGAAAAACAGTATATTTTGAATTAGCCTGTACTTCGCGACCATGTTGAATTACCAAAATTTTGTCACTGCATCTTTAACTGTTGGTAGATTGGTATGGAATTTTTTAAATCGTTTTTCGATGAAATTAGCAATCACTTTCACTAGTAGTTTACGATTCAATGGGCTGTTTCGTACAAAATACTCACTCCACTGCGATTTTCCGAAAGTCCACTGCGATTTTCAGAATCGTTTTTTGAAATGCCTACAATTTTTTTCTTTCCCCCGCACTTTATAACCGTACATTAGTAATAATATTAGTATTATTTCATAAATGAGTTTTAGGATTCAGATTTTCAATTAACGATGGGATACATAATCACCAATCTTTTATAGGTTTGGGTTAATTTGATGTCTATGTGATGGATTCAAGTAAGGCGAAAACAAGATGAATTCCAAGATATCTTACTACTTCACAGGCAGAATTCCATTGCACTTCATTGCCTTTGAGAATCAGTTTAGGTAGATCTGCTGAACGTTTATGGGTAAAATCTTTTGCAATACATCTTACGGTGTTGAGACTGATCATACATCTATCAAAGTATTGAATCTGAGTATATTTCTAGTCATTATAATGTCACTGTGTTGTGAAAAAAACACTGTATCATCAACAGACAATAGCTATCCATAGATAGCTATGGAGGCATCTGTGGACTGTATATTAAAAATATAAAATTAAAGAGGATATTGTGTTATTTATTCTATCTATTGTATTTCGGAGTGTCGACGTTCTTTAGTTTGTATAGGTCCGTTTTACATTTTCCGGTTACACTACGCTTTCTTTCAAAATTTAAGGTGACAAATACCTCCATACACATTGTGTTATATATCAAAATTTGCACAAACTAATCCCTAAAATTTTACTAAGTTACATATTTAAGCTACTTCTATTACATTAATAAAATTGGTTATGTACCTAATATTCCATATAAGCCATAAGCATCCCAAGGGAGTGCTAAATCTTTTTACTTTATCATATTTTGCACACGATTTTAGATTAGGATTCATTGAAAGAAAGTAGTTTAAAATTACTTCTTAGTTAACTAGCGATTTTACTGGACTAAATGTTCTTTATTACTTTACTCCGTAGATTGATCCATAGATACTTTACTCCATTATTCCTTGCTACAGTCTCCCATCTCATCTCGTCATCTTTTAAATGGTATTCTTCACCATCTCTTGTATTCACAGGGTATCCATTCGGTAGTAATTTTGTACCATATTCTTGGATCAAGACAATGTGATCAGCCCGTCTTAATTCCAGGTAATGTAGATCTTTTTTATTACCTTTAATTTTGGAGAGTACTTTTCTGTTGCTGATGCAGTCTTTTCTTTTTGAAACCAATTGAAATTCTTGAAAATTGCAGTTTTCTCGTTAATTTATGTTGATGGTTTACAGTAGCGACGCCGTTTTTCAATTTCGTTCGATTTAACCATCTTAAAGTTTCCTCTTCCCGTTTTAAGCTAATATTTAAAAAGTAGATCCGGCGGGGAAGGATTGCCTTTTTTTGTGTTATGATCTCCTCTTGTGAGATTGTGACATGTCGTACATCGACCAACCCATCCGCTATAATTGTTAATTTAATTTTTTATTGTCTTTAATGTTTGAGGTTTGAAATCCATATAAAATTAAGGTGTATACACATTTCTTCCTTGTACATTGTCCACAGACTTTTACCTTCAATCCTGAAGATCCTTGAGTTCTAAGTAAAACATTTTTCATGCACCACTTACATTTTATCCCAAGCTAATATGTTTAATTAAAAGTTATTATCTTTATTTCTTTATTTATGCCATGGACTGTTTTAAATAAATATATGGCTCAAAAAAAGTTATTTGTAAGTTATTAACTTTCTACATTCTACAACTAATCGTCATACATTTATATATTTATATTAATGATTTTGAAAATGGACTTTATACTCTGGTGAAATATGTTAAATAGCAATATCCCTTATTTTTGTAATACAAAAAAAAAAACTTATTTTTTTTATTTAACAATTTATTTAAATGTAAAAGTAATTTATCTTTACTGTTTACAGAAAAATTCTAACTGAAAAACAAAATGTCATCATATATATTTTAACAGAAATGAAAGACCGTCTACTTCAGAAACAGTTCTCATACTAAGTAGTATGCGAAAAAGCCTTTAATGAATAAGTCACATTAGGAAAACGTTGCGAGGTCATTAAAACGAAACGTGCCCAAGCCTGGCTCAATTTAGAGTTATACTTTCAAGAACGAGTCAACACTAAACCGTCTTTAATGGAATATGAACGTTTTGAGAAAATAAAATTCCTGAAAATTCCATCTCTCCGTCGAGCTGTTAGATAAGGAATGAGTAAAGAACATACTATAGCCATTCTATGACTCAAATCTGTGCTTTAACATTCTATCTAATATATAAACAATATAGATTATATGAAATGAAAATTAGTTTATTATTCTGGGACTAGGACCCTTTACAACAATTATTAGGTAATTTTAATTTTACAACATATATTGGCAAAAATGGTGAGGCCACACTTAACTATGACTTATACTAAAATTTAATATAAATAATTTAAGATATAGAAATTTAAAAAAATTAACGGACTAAATACATAAAAAACAAAATAAAAAGGTACTTACATCTGTAATTTTATAATATCGGATTAGATTGGTGAAGTAAAAGGTATTTATATATAAGGGTTTTAAACGAGGGAAGGGTTGGTACATGACGTATGTTAGAGGGAATGGAGTTCCAGTGATATGCAGCTCGGGAAAAAATGATTTATCAACCGGAGCAGTTCGGTGAGGTAGAGGGTAGATGTCAGATAAACGGGATTAGATTGAGAATTTGAATTGCAGGTTTTCTAGGACATAGGAGGGGCGCTGAGTACTAATTAGTTGGAATAGAAATGAAGATAGGAAATACCAGCTTCGGAAGGATGGATAGAGCCACTTACTGTGTTTTGTGCGTATTTCAGGCGATCCCGAAAATGAAAAAAAAAGATTTCTGTATTATTCAAAATAAAATCTCGTCTAGGAATCTCAAAAAGATAAACCAAAAATGACAGTTCTTTTGCATAAATAAATTCAAGAAACAGTTTAATCTCTTCCCCAGCCGTTTATTATTTAAAATAATTATTTTCATATATCATTAAATAACAAACAATAAAATATCTACTTTGTTCACACAGTTTGTTTAACTACTTTGAAAAATCATACATTTTTTTTCAGAAAATTTACTTTATTTACGAGAATTCTTTAAAGAGAAGACTCTAGGTATTTTTAAAAATAAAATCGGCAAGATTTTGAAAAACGGATTTCTGAACTTTGAGTTTTTCTTAATTTTCATTCATTCACGACTATTCAGTAGCCATTTCAAAACCTAAAGGCAAGAGTAATAACGAGTAACAAAAGTCATTAGTCGATGACCTGTAACTTTGGCACCAAAGTTAAAAAAAAATAAATCTGATGGAAAGTTTCTGAGAAAACCACGGACAGTGGACAGACAGGATTTTTTCTTAAATTTTATTTTGGCACTCTACGAATCTTGAAACCTTGAACCTCAAATTTTGAAAAAAAAAAAGTGTTAATTTTTTTAGGGTTCATTATTGAAAATTATAAATCAAAAAAAGTAAAGGTTATAGTAACTATTTTTCAATAGAGGTATAGAAAAAAAAAATCTGGAAATAGTATATGAATGAATATTGTTTAATGTTAAGAAAATTAATGGTTTAATTATGGAATAACAACACTAGATTCGGATTTTCTTAAAATACTGTATGTGTAAATGTTTCCAAGAAAAAACATAAATCGCAATCCAAGTAGCCGCAGAGTACTATAAAAAAAAACTTATTGACTACAAAGTCATAGTGAAATCTTGGCTAAAGAACCGATCATTAGTTTAAACGTCTTTATAACTATCAAATAAGAAGCAGGCGAGATATTTCAAAACTATCTTCACACAAAAGAAACTTCTAAATCGAAAGAGTAGTATGGTATTGGCAAAGCTCCCAGATTTAAAAGGGATGTTTTCAGCATCTGAACGCTTAAGACCAAACATAAGTCTACGATTTTTAAAAGTTCTATACTAGGCAAGAGGAAGTCTGGAAAAAACCAAGATATTTGTCCAGAGTGAGGATATGTGAGTTGGCGCATATATAATATTATAATTATTGAAAAGAATCGTAAAAAATCAATGCAGTAATTTGAACATTTTAAGGGTATACTATTATTCTATATAATGAAATATAATATTATTTCAAATATATAGCCCTTTTATCTAGTCTAGAAGAAAAAAATAGATATAGCTTTAGAGTAAATTGAGAAGATATCGATTTTTTTAATAAAAAAAGGGAAACCAATTTATCTAGAAAATAGGATTACTTAAAAGAGTAGATGTTATTGAGAGAATCTACTATGTCTTTTCAAGTGCCTTCTGAAAGTCTTTTACTTTGGCTGTTCCATTTCAAAAAGGAAATGAGCTTTATTTAACTCAAAGCTTAAAACTGGACAATTTGTTTCAAACTTAAAAATTAACAAATGAAAAACACAACGAAATCTCATGTGTATAAATATATTTTATTAATAACCCCCTCACACAAATGAAATTAAACAAAAGGTACCAATACAACTAATTGTTGAACTTAAACTTTATATATATAATAATATAGATCTAATAATGAAAGTTATTTGCATATTATATACGATTCCATTGAAAGTAGATCAAATTTGGACGTTATATGAAATTACGTAAAGAAGACAACAACTAACAACTAACTGGAACAAACGACTAACTTAAAATACTCATACAAGTCTATAGACAAGAAGCTCGTCGATTCCGACTATTAAGCCACTAACTAGACAAAGGGTCTATTCTTTCCATACATTAATTAATAACAAGAGACTCATTTTTATGGCCATATTATTATGCCATTAGCTTTATAGCTATTTGAGCTTCAAGATTTAAACTTTAGGACTCCGCTAAACCATCGAGTTAATTGTTTCAAGATCCGTCTCGTATAAATACGAGACTAAATCACTACAATCCCAAACTCTTCGTAAAATACTAATGCTCCTTAGTTTGTCACAAAAAAAAAAAAAAATTAATAACCCCTTTCCTGGTCATTTCTGATATAGAAGAGGGAGTGGGGGAAGAGTAATCTATGCTTACTTATTCTAACAATGGTAGGGGTAAAGTTTTCATTTCGTGGGACTGCCACAGAAATAACAAAAAAGTCGGTGGGCTTTTCTACAAATTATATCTTTTTTTTTTTAAATTTGCAGATATTCGTTTGTCTGAGTGTATATATGTATCCACATGTGGGAAAACTATAATATAAATATTACAGAAATAGGGTCATTTTTTGTCGATAACAATTAAAATTAAGAAACTGATGGATTTCTTGACTTTTTTCAATTATTTTTAATAAAGATTTTTATTTCATAAATAATTATTATATTTCTACGGGATATATTCTCAAATAATTAACTTTTTTGAGGTATTTATTACTTATCTGCTATATTATATACTTTGGTACAAAATAAATTAAAATAAAATAAAAATAATTTTAGATTTAAACTATTGATAAATTTTACAATAATATGCTTTTAATTTACTTATGTTTGTAGGTACGGTATTGTTTTTAAAAATTGTTTGTTTCATTAAAGAGTTTACGAAATTAGGACAATATTAAAAGAAATTACAAGTAAATTTTTAAATCAACTCGTGACCGGTCTCTTTATTTAATTCTGAATCTTAGTTATTCCTAATTAAGTAATTGTTTATAATTCTTAGGTATTTATTTTGTAATATTGGTAGTTTTTTTTTTACTTGGTTGTTAGTGAAGTTCCATATTGGGCAGGCGTATAGGCAAGTCTTAGTACTGATTATTAGATTTCAGATTTATAGTACTGATTATAGGTGACGCAGACCGTATTCGAACCAGCGCCGCAGCAGTCATGATCCAGTCGCTTAACACTCTCAGCTACACACGGCTCACAAATAAAACCATGTATTAAGACCTCAATGTTCCGAATGTTTCTTTTTTGGCCAGAAACAAATATAAATCATTCTAGGTTAAATTCTCTAACAACCCTAACCCACTTGTTTCTAACCTCGCAACCTCAATACATGACAATCCTCGTAGGAATGTGAAAAAAAGATGGTCTCGTGACTTTCTTCTCTAAAAATGTTGTTGGAGTTATACGAATGGTTATATTTACCACAAGATTGAATCATACTATACAAATAAACTCACATTATATTTAACAAATATATTTTTTCATTAACACAGTTGTAAATTTCAATAAATAAATATTAAGAAAAATTAATAGGAAATTAAACTTAGCTGGGATTGTAGAGTATAAGCAACAAACAGAAGAATATAGCTCACTCACCTGAAACAAGAAAAATAATTAAATACCTCTAATAAATACACATCATAAAGAATTTAAAAAAAAATATATTGAAGAAAAATAATATAATCAAATAGTTCTGTAGAATTTCTTTAAATAGACATAGTTCTCACTAAAACATTGGTTCCAGGGAATATTACTCTTTTTTTATGTATTTCAGTTACTCCTAAAACAAAGGTATAACTTTTTATTCGAAGTATAAATTTAAGTTTTGAAACCCCATTTTTTTTTTCAAACTACATTTCTTTGCATATGTGTGGTGATGATGTTATATCTAATATTACAAGTGATTGCTTTATAAACTTTTTATGATACGCAGTTGTGATTTTCAATTTTTGTTTTACTTTATTAATTGAAAAGGAAGAGAGAAAAGAGCAATTATTTCACACACACACATATATATATTTTACTAGTTACATTTCTCAGTATATAAAATTATTCTGAGTTGTCGATTATTTACTTTCTATGACTGTTTTTACCATGATAAATAAATATTATTACAATAATAGAGTTCTAGGGAATATCACAGGTTTAATGTTAGTATTGGGGATATCTCGGCTATGTTGAAAATTCGGTAGTCAAATATGGTAATAATGTTAACAATTCAGCAATAAAATTGTAATAATATCCACTTACAATTATCCCAGGGTCGTATTTATTTCGCGACAATAGATTCACAGTTAGTCATTTTTTTTTGTCAAGTCTGACGACCGATTAATGAAGACAAATAAATAAAAAGACTTTAATTACAACAATAAAAACATGTAAGACGACAGATATAAATATATAAGAATATAACTGATGAGATTTTATCAAATGGACAACTATCAGTTGCTTGGTGGAGCTATGGAAGAGGGTGTTAATTAAACACAAACACGGACTTCTTCAGTTACCTAACGCCCCGGCGGCTTGCCTAGTTCCCTTTGTCTGTCTCGGTTACACACCTTTCTCATCCTAATACCTCTCCTATTATCAATATTAATTAATCGATTCTTTAAATTTTTTAACAATATATTAAATTAAAATTACGTAAACAATTTTATTTTTTACTTATTTTCTCTGTCTTTTCTTTTTCTCTGCCTGTATCGTAGGTCTTTCATTTTTAAGAGTGAAATTTTTTTTTAGTCCATTTCTTTCTGTTTAAAGAGTCTCTTTGTGAATTTTAAGTTCTTGAAGTTCCTCTATGACTTGCTTAAGGTAGCCTACAAGACAATTTATAATAAGGGGGTACTATACTCGACTCTCATTCAAAGCAAAAGAGAGGCCAAAATGCAAAGCGTTGGCCACGCCCCACATGCTCCAGTTACATGTAGATTTATAGAAATGTTCGCTAATGTAATCTTAACTGGGACAAAAGGTAACCTGTGATTACCACGCAACCGGAGCTCATCACAAGCCCCGAATTTCGGCTTCATTTTTCTTGGCAACTCATCCCTCCCACATCTCTTCCTCCAACTCCAACTATTCATATAAAATAATTTTTGGAAATTATTGTTGATCTGTAAATGATTCATTTCTACCCCTTTTTCTCCTTGTGATTTTCAGATTCTCTAATCATGGAACAATTTCTTTATCAGATTTCAATCGGTATCGTTCTTTTGTAATTCAACTTTTCAATCTCTAGATTAATCTTGATGTATATCTTTATTGAATTTCTTTCGATATTATTGAAGAAATATCAATACTTTTGCACCTTTAACGAGTATATTGAGCAATATTGTGTGAAATTTGAATTGTAGATGGTTTGATGATGTCAAATAACGATTACAATGTTTCAGTTAGTACTCGGGAATTTCTTAATGCGGGCCGGACAAATTTTACTGGGTGGCAAATTTTGTATAAAAAACTTTTGGAGTTCTGTAACAAATATTTACATTAGCTTATTGGTTAATTTGGTCTTAATCCATTCAATTAAACGAATTATTACTATTATATTTAATATTAGACTCTATGATATTTATTTCGAAATATATTACCTAAAGTACTGTTGACATATACTGGAGGGGTTGATTGGTGAAAGAAAGCAAGGTGAAATTACATACTGCTGACGAAAATCCTAGATCTAAGACTTGGATACTCCTTCAACCACCCCTGGGCCTACCCTTTTATTTTTTTTTTTAATTTTCATTGTCCCCTTCAATAGCATCAGTTTGTTAAAATGATCAATAAGAGTACACATAATGTGTACATATATTCATAAAGCGATTATGTTTTAATTTTAGTAAAAATATTTTCAATTGCTTCTTGAATGTAAAAAAAATATGTACCCTTCTGAAAAAGAGTTTAAAAACTGTCTCACACTGACACATAAAACACCCCAAACTTTAAATTTCCGAAAAAAAATAACGACATAATTTTTTAAGTGACCCTCCTAAAGACATTAGGATAATTTATGGTATATTTCATCTCTTATCGTATAAAATTTTTCGCACCTTCCACATCTACTATTGTGCCACACTGAGGAACACTATACGTTAAAAGTCAGTGAAGCATTGTTATCACATTAAGAACAATGTAAGCAAAGTCTACAGTTTGAAGATGACACCTTGGTGCAATAATTTTTTAAGAATTAGAAAAAAAAATATCCTATTCATATAAATTTAAAAAAATATATATCCAGACATATTTTAATACATCATGAGTTAAATCAATAATCCTCAACTACAATTTTTTTGGAAACCAATATTATTTTATTCCCTAACTAGAAAGCTAAGATCAGGGGAGTGAGGTGTTTCCCAAAAAATTCTTTCTCTTTTTCCAAGGTAAATAGCTAAATGTACTTATAAATAACGGGACGGATGTAGTTTCTGTTAATTGTATCATAGTTAGGAAAGTAAACGAGAAGAAAGAAATGCAAATTAAAAATATTTATGGCTTAGTTTGAATCCGGCTGCCCAGAAAATTGTTTTCTGATACACTGTAGTAGCCGTGAGTAAACTCCTGTGGGTTCTGGAGCCCTCATGGGGTCCACCCAGACTCCTAAATTGTGGGTACCTTTAATTGGGTAAAAATCCGGCGGTTGAGGGTGATTCTGACCAAATCACCTCCTTACACACAACCGTTGGTCTAGTAACGGTACTTCCTTACAAAGAACTTCAACCCCTGACCCTTCATGGATTGTCGCGGTACAGATTTTTTTTATCAATTTTTTTGGGCATCATAGGCTCTGGCTAGAAAACATATGTGTAAAATTTCATAACATAAACTTTCTGTCTACAGTATAAATATCACAAAGACAGTAGTAGGCTTCAAGTCTCGATGGTGTTTCATATAAAGACACCTACGCGTAAAATCCTTTCAAATTTGAGAATTGTTTTGAATGTCTATTTTACAAATCTACAAAATCTTTAATGGAAAAAATACTAAAGGGACAAGCTAAAGATATACATACTCATACTTGCAGTGAAACATGAAGAGATATTTCGAAAAACAGCAAATTGGTTGAACTAAACGGATACGTTTCGCATTTTCATGGATTGGTAAAATGGTTTTTAAGTTAAGCGTTCAGCAGGACTATGTAATTAATACTTCGAGCAGTAGAATAAAGTTTCATACCCAAAAACCACATGAATACACAATTTCAAAGGAAAATTGTGTATATTTAGTGGATCGTGCAATAAAATAGAAGGTGATAACGTATTTGTTCAATGAACGAATCTAAAAAAAAGAAAAAAAAAACTAAGCATGTATCTAAAAAATACTAGCAAATATCTCTGACGAAGTGAATTTTTTTAGTGATATTTTTTTTTTTTTTTATTAAAATTTAATTTTTCACGAATATTACTATCACTAAATAGAAAAAATGTAATAAAAATTGGTGGAAGTAATAAATGCATATTAAAATGAACTATGCATTAAAAAATACAAGTACATATGAAATATTAATATTTGAGTTAATATTATCAAGTATACAAGGACTATTGTTTTTGAGAAATGAGTAAATTACTTTGAAATTGAGGACTGGACGTAATGGAAACCATTTCGTTTTTATAAATGATTCCTTTTCTAATAAAACTATTTTAATTGAATAAATTTTGTTTTAAAAAAAAATGATTAAATTTAAATATAAGCTAAGCTCTAAAACAAAACTATTAAGGAAAAATATACCTTATTTTTTAATATACCGACGATTTCTAGAGTTTATGAAAATAAAATTATTAATTTAAAATATAGGGTGTTTTTTTAAGCCCGATAGAACTTGAAATTGTAAAAAATAACACAAAAAATTAAATTGTAATCAAAATTTGTTTTTTATTCGAAAGATCAATACGTGACATTAACATTTGAAAATGATTTCGGGCATATGGGCACCGCGGCTGTTCTTGACGAAGCGCATTCTGGACGACCAATGCTGGCCGTATGTCACGAATAACACGAACAATGCTGGCCTCCAAGGCGTCAATTGTTGCTGGTTTATCAGCATAAACCAGTGACTTCACGTAGCCCCACAGGAAATAATCGAGAGGTGTCAAATCGCACGACCATATGCGGCAATTTTGCTTATTAACAAACCCGTTAAGCCAAAAATGCGCCTCATCGCTGAACACAATTTTACAGAATGCGCTTCGTCAAGAACAGCCGCGGTGCCCATATGCCCGAAATCATTTTCAAATGTTAATGTCACGTATTGATCTTTCGAATAAAAAAAAAATTTTGATTACAATTTAATTTTTTGTGTTATTTTTTACAATTTCAAGTTCTATCGGGCTTAAAAAAAAACCCTATATTAATATTAATATCGTTATTTTTTGTTTTAATTTATTAATATTAATGTCTTTTTATCTTCTTTTCCGGAAAAATTAGCCCTCTTTATTAAATTATTGTTTTCTTTTAACATTCGAACAATGTTCAGGGGTTTTTTGCACATCATTTAGTGCAATTGTTTTCTAAAATAATTTTCTTGGGTACGCTAAAATGAGGCAAAGATGATGGGCGTATAAGACCTAAATAGATTTCTCATTATTCATAGTTTCTCTTAATATCAGTTGATATATTTCAATCAAATAATTTTAGAGCAACGAAGACCTGGATAATGGGCAAAAAATCCGAAACATTAATGTAAAATAAAGATTTACTAAAAAGCGTAAATTCTTCCTAAAAAAAAAATAAATAAGAAAGTACGAACAAAACCTATTAAAACTACAAACTGAAAAATTATAGCTTTTAATCATGTATAAGTATATTAAGTATATAATTTGCTCTTTTTGTAGCAATATAAAAATCTCTCTATTATTGAAATACGTTTCGCGGTAAAATATTATCCAAATATTTTACCAAATAATTGTTTATTGTAATTTTATAATATTGCAAATAATGCTATTAGTTTCATACGAATTGATAAATCCATATAGAAGATTGATTCAATAGGTTTTAGGAAAGATATAACAATAACCACACGATGAAGACTGAATTATGTTGCAGGAGTTAGCAGTTCAGTTCTGGGAAGTGGTAGAACTTATGACAATACAAGTTAGAGCGGGCAAACACAGTTGCCCGAGGGATAGAATGTGTTAAGGCTATTGTCTAACAGATCTATTGATAGCATACCACATATTGACAACGCAAACTACAGGCAATGATATTAGTACCAGACAGATCACTGAAAACATCTGGCAAAAGTGGGAAACCGAATATCGCTGTTGGGTTTAATGGTGGCACAAATGGCCAAAAAAAGAGATTTCGATTTTATTTTTCATTGCAAATCTTACTAAGAGAGTACCGATTAGGGTTTCTTTATCCACTAGGGTCATCCTACGGACTATCCTAAAGCTAGTAAAAAGTAACACCAGCCAAAATTATACAGTCTACACAATAAGTTAAAAAAAAAAAAGGTCAGATGTGCTGATATTAAAGTAAAGCTGTGATATATCTCCAGGTTAGAGGTTTATAAACGTGATAAGGCGATATTCATATCAGTATGAGTTTTTTTGCAATCAATTAGCTTCTGAATTAATTTTACGCCTCAGTTATAAGCAAAAGTGTCCCATTATTTTTAAACGATTTTAAAATAGGCGGACGCATATCAAATATCGTAAAAATTACTACTCCTAAAAAGATAAATGTTACTAACTACTTTAAGATTAATTTAACTACCTTTGATTTTAGAGTTCGCAGATATCTGTACGTCCAATGGTTCCTGTCATATATTTTTTCAGAAATCAAACTTCTGAAACTTCTACCCAACAACTATAAATCAATTTAAGTTTTAGCAAGTATCATGAAACATACTACTCCTATGAAGATAAACGTCATAAACTACTTTATAGTCTATTAAACTAGCTTTAATTTCAGCGCTAATAGAGATCTGTACGTCAAATGGTTTTTGAGATGTAGACTCCTCAAAATAAATTCACTTACTACTGAGCTTTCAACTCATATATATTTTTTATGAAATGTTGCCTTTTTAAAAAGCTATATCTCGAATAATTTTGAACGTAAATAGCTCTATTTGGTATCATATTTTAGAAAATTTACTCTACTTTAAATGTTATTTTACGTTTCCTGGTGTTATTAGTAGTTTTAAAGATATAAAGCTCCGAATGAAAAATTAATATTTTTGAACGTTTTGACACAGCCGGCATTTTTTTATTCCACCCACCTATACTTGACAGATTCATCAATTTTGACTAGAAATAATTAATAATTTGTTAGGTGTTTCGATACTGAATCGTTCGAACATCGGCAGTAAAAATTTTCTTAATTTGTTGTTATCTAGTCGATATTCGTCGTTGGGACCAACTTATTATCAATAATTAAATAATAAATTTTTTCATAGGGAAAATTCATTCCAACACAGGTAGATAGCAACCTCACATTTCTGAAAATTACATTTTAACCTCCAATCCGACATCTGTAATTCTTAAAAAAATTACAAATCGTTTTTCAAACCCATTGAGTTAACTTTTTGTAGTTGCGAAAAGTAATAATGATTGTCAGGATAGATTTAGAGGATTCCAAAACAATTCCTTCAAATTTCAATAAATTACAATCGAGCCTAAGTTTCGCTGAACTAATTGCCACCCTGTCCTAAAAAAGATCTGCTACCCAAAAATAATAATCAGAGATAATTAAGCGGTTTTCACAAAACTTTAAAGATTTGTAGCGATAAGATTTAAGCCATAAGGAATGCAAATCGTATACAGCCCATATTCATTTACGTCGAAGCTAAAGGCAATAAAAGTTCAATACAATATTGTATTGTATAATACTATAATTATATAACAACATCTACAGTACAGTATACCCCATGCAATCGTCCTAGCCAGAAACGAGTTATGAATGGTTAAGCGGTTTTCCATTGTATATTAAAAAAAAACTTCAATGTTAATTTAGCTTGTATATTAGATATAAATAAAAATCCAACACAAAATCGCATGTAACTGACGTATATATTAATATATCATTAGATAAATTTAAAAGGACAATTTACTATAATTGAAAATAAAGATAATTTTTTATACATGATTTAATTTAACCTTTAGTGCAATAGGTGAGGCTGAGAGACCTATGTGGATTTTTATTTGCCGTATATTTTAGTCTTCGGAATTGATTCTTTATTTAAAATTTTTATATAAATAAGTACAATAATAAATGCATATATTTAACTTATGAATTGATAGGGAAAATAGACAAATAATTGTGTCCAAAACAACTTTTTTTTTTTACTTTCTTGCTGTTCATTTCAAATATACGAGAGGGATGGAGGTTCCAATAGATACGCAACCTATTTAACCAGAGATGAGGGGTGAAGTTTTCATTCTGTGGAATCACTACAACATAAAAGTTAATCCGCCCAAGCTGGGTTCGAACTGGCGCCACTGCATAAATATAAGTATTATTGTAACATAATGAAATTTTTATTTCAATATGATTAAGTATAGATCCCATATTATGTGCATCAGGCAATTTCCTTAGTAATATTTCGCTATAAATTTTATCCTATCCACCAATAGGTAGCTCTACTCTTTAAATTTCAAACAAAAAATAAGTGAAATACGTTTAAATTATTGAAAACACCACATCATTGAAATTATTTTACTTTTTAAGATAGTTATGTCCACCCATTATGTAGTTTCGCTTAAGTGTCATAGAGTAAGTGAATTTTAATTGGGTTCAAATTTTTTATCTATTATAGGCTATGAAAATTTCCTAAATAATTAAGTATGTTTTATTAAGGGCTAAAAAAATTCATTTTCCCCACAACTCAATGTTCAAATAACGTTCTAGAATATTCTTTAGTGAATCATGAATAGAATATAAACCCCAGACGATGTTAATTATTTATTAAAAAAAATAGGATTAAACTTTCTGTGAGAGGACAAAATCATTAATTTAGCTTCAGATGAGGATTGAAAAATTAACTTAATGCCAATGGTATCAGTTAAATGACCGAGGGAATAGTTACCAAGCGAATGTTTTGTCATGTTATAATACATTTTCTGTATATTTTTTTATTTCTAATATATAAATTATAGTTTCAATCATGTTTTTAATATTAAATATTGCACTATATTTAATATTTCATTATATTATTCCTATTTTATATCTTTTCGCCTTCAAATGTAACGTATTTGTTAACCCCCGCTTTCAGCTACACGTCCATTCAGTAAGGTGGATGCCCTGCGTTGTTTATTTTTTATCCGTTTTTTTACTTTTTATCCTAATTTTTCTTTCTTTGTTAATTTTAACTATGTTTTTATATTTTTTTAATCTACTTTTATTTGTTATTATTTCCGTTTTCGTTAATTGTCTCATACCTTTTGTAATTCTTGTTTATTTTCAATATACAGTTTAAACCTTTATTTTAGTTGTTTGCATTTTTTAAGGCCTTAATGAATTCCTCCCGGTTTTATTTTTAACGCACCCGGGCTATCTTACTTTTATATTTAAATATTTGTGTTTCCCTTTTGAAAAATAAAAACATAAAATTGGAAGATTAATAGTTGAACGTATGTAACAGGTATGGGTGGCGGTCAGGGAAGGTACAAAATAGTAATAAAACTATATATTAGTTCTGTCCCACTTCACACTCTTCAGGTTTCATCAGGGCTGCCATTGATCCTGAATGTTTTTGAAACCACTCGATCTTAGACCTGAAAAAGCCGTGCCAAGTCGCGTGAAACTTTGTTTACTTATAAATAGTTTTCTTATTATTGTGCTCCATCATTGATCCCCATTCGGACTATCATTCTACAATAAAAAAATAAATACCATCTGACACCAAACCATCTCCTCAATTATCTTATCAGTTATTTCTTATCAGATCGCGTATCATTGTTGCGATATAACATAAAACAGTATAAATTCATTCTGAATTAGTTCTGAGTGTTATCAAACTACCTATACAATCTTTTCGACAGCTACTACTAACTACCGATAACATTGATTTGTTCTTTGCATCATCTGCCTCTATAATTGTATAATGCAGTTCAGGACGCCCAATCCCGTGCATTCCATATCTTCTTCGTAACCTTTCCATCTTCTCTTCTCGCTAAGTGACATGCGCGGCTCAGCCTTTCCAGTTTAATGATTGTGGCAGTGTTAAGCTTCATTAAACAGTTGACAGGGCTCTCAATTATTTCCGCTTCTCCAGAACTTCCACCCACATGTTTAGTTTTGTTTTAATAATATTTTTTTTCTAAAAATGTTAGATAAATGCTAATTTTAAAATATCAATATGATATAATATTGATTTTTAAAATGATCTGCGTACTTTTTTTCGCAATGGGATTATTAAGAGGCCCTCAAATTAGCATATACATCGCATACTTCCTCTTATTATATATTTTATACAGAGGTAAATAAAAGTAAATATTATAGTGTTAATGTTTACGGTATGTAACATGTAACGAAAAAAAG
>NW_027107578.1:2306624-2309579 GCF_000696795.3 Halyomorpha halys | reverse complement strand
TATATATTGAAATATTAAGTATCTTAAGAAGGATTTAAATTAGTTATATGTCAATGTCTAAATTATGTTTAAATAAACTTATTTAAGAATGCATCCAAAGAGCATTAAGGAAACAATTCGTGTCTCACTTTTTTTTCTTCCTATATCAGGCTGTTAACAAGTTCATCTTTTATTAATTTCAAAACCTATAGGAGAATTTGAAACTGAAGCAGCTGTATATAAAACGGCAATGAATTTTGATAAGGCTATAATTGAAGAGCTATTAATATTGCCCCCCTCAGGCTATATCTATTCAAATTCTTCAATCTCCCACCTTCAGTTCGACGTAGAACAGACCTGAAGACCTTCCCCCTCCCCTCGCCCCGCGATTGAAATATGATCCGTGGGGAGGAGACTGATGGAGGTTGAGGTCCATTTGTCACCCGGCTGAGGGGATCCAAAGGCGCCCCTGGTCAGCGCCTAACCGGGGCCTCATTAATAACTCCCAGCTTGTTCCTTAAAACACATTTAAATTACCAGGGAATTAATGATCGCTTCCTCCATGCAAAGCTCCCTTAACCCCTTTAGTGGCTTTTTGTAGGCCCTGGATAACGCTATAATGAACCGCTCTAGCAATAGCTGTAAACTGATAAGATAGTAAAAAAAAAATTAAAATCATTAAATTGTTACTGTGTACATTTTGGTTTAAAAATTAAGGTATAACTCTTTTAAACGAATTTCTAATTAAAAAATTTACTAAATAAAATTTTTTTGAACAGTTTTTAAAAACAAATTCTGGTTTACTAGATAATTTTATGTTTTATTTTTTAATTTAGTATAGGCGTTGATGACCTCATCATGATGATGAGTGTTACGCCCTAAATCCCCAGATAACAACAACTAGCTAATTTTAAAAATATAACAATAAATGTTTAACTTCAATTAAAAACTGACCTAATTGAATTTGTTTTCCTAATGATTGGTGCAGCTCATATTTTGTTTGAGTGACGTTAAAATACAATAATGTATTATTATCACCTGAATTTTGAAACCCCAAAAATTGGGTTTTGAGTTCAGTTTTTTTTTATTTTGATAAACCCAAAACGCTGGGTGTAAAATTTACAATTTGTGTGTGAATGTAACAATTTTTATCTTAATTACTTTCAATTCTTTTTAATAATAATAAAAAAAAAATTCACACTTCATTGACGGTAAATAAATAATTTCGATTTTTTTTTCATCATATAGCGCCCACTGCCCATACCATGCGAATATCACTTCTTTGGGAGTCTTGATTTTCTATCTTCCCATCGCAGTTTCATGATGATCCTCGACTAGCCTTTCTATTCTTTCTTCGGACCACTTCGTATCCATCTTTTTTTTTTTTCCTCTTCCAATATTGGTGAGATTTTTCAAAGTTTTCCTAAACGTATCTCTTTCCAGTCGGTATCTGAAATTTTAAGTCACTTTAATTCCTCTCTTAATTGTTTCGTGTATCCTGCCATCTTTTTGTAGGTAAATTTTTTTTTAAAGATCTTCTTATTAAATCTTTCCTCCTTTATCCTCTTCATGTGACCATAGAACATCAGCCTTCTGATTCTCATCTCGGTTTCCAGGAATTTCGAACTTTCCACTTATATGTTTTTTACAGCTTCCTTACTGGAAATATTAATTAAGTTAAATTGACTAGATTGACTGTTAGAGTGTATTTGTTTTCTTATTCGTTGTTTAGTTTTTATTTCTCAAGATACTGATATATTATTTACTAAAACTCTTTATTATTGTATATAGTTATTTCATATTTTAATATTATTAGTTTGTTCTAGAATACATAGTGCACAAACAGGTTTTTACGGAATTTGTTTCATTTTATTTTTTTTGTAATTCAAAACGACTTCTTATACGAAAACATCATTTATTAAAATATTGATTAATTTAGATTGATTATATCGTTATATTTATATATAGATGGATTATAATTACTAAGTAGAAAAATATTTTAGTATTTTATTCTATTATTTTTTTAATTATCGTAGAGGCATAATAGCCTCTACTCCTTGAACATTGAAAAATGCAACTCAAAAGTTTTTACTCTTCGACACCCACCAGATCTAATCCTCGAAGGTAAAAATGTGAAATGGATTCCTACCAGTGAAACAGTAAGATACCTAACAGTAAGATATGGGAATTTACCTAGTTCCCGCCTTATCTGGAATCACCATATCAACATCAAACTAATGCAAGGTTAGCAATGCTATACCCTATCTTAAACAGAAATTCCAAACTAAAACCAGAAACAACTGTTCTTATATTTAAAACAATCCTCAGGGCACTGCTGATGTACGGCTGTGAAGTCTGGGGAGCGGCATCCTTCACGAAAAGGAAAAAACTACAATCTTTTCAAAATAAAGTCCTAATAATCGCAGTAAATGCTCCTAGGTTCATAAGAAATAGCGAATTGCCACGCGAATTACAAATGGAGTCAATAGAGGATTATATAAAAAAAACCGGTTCATGAAGTTCCACCTCCCAATTGCCGACAGTTAAAGGAGCAGTGACCTACAACCTGGGAAACCCAACCTCAACCCGAAGACTGAAGCCCAGACTGCTGCAGGACATTCTTTTATAAATTTTTAATAAATATAAAATTAATTCACAGTCACACTACCTCTATTTACTTATTATTATTATTCATTTTATTTATTCATTATTATTGTTATTTTATTTATTTATTTTTTTTTCTCTCTTTTCTTCTCTGTTCCCTTTTTCAAATTAATTGTGTACTAATATCATTAATTTTCGTTATTAATTTTACTTTCCTCTTTTATTAAGAAGCATTATTTTATCTATTTATTTTATTATTATTTTTTTTTCTTTTAATAAGAACATTTTATATAGTTAGGGGTGTCATTTGTATGACTATACCCCCTCATAATTGACTGTTAAAAAATATATATAATATAAGTTATATCAACC
>NW_027107578.1:2295054-2306574 GCF_000696795.3 Halyomorpha halys | reverse complement strand
ATTTTATTCCATTATTTCAAATGATATATTGTTTTAATTACGCATAGATTGGCTTGTATATATAAATAAAAAAACTTAATTTCATGATAGGCGAAATCCTTTTTATCTACCCCAGTTGCACAAAACAAACCCGAGGAGAATGTTGATTTGAAGTAAATCTAATGTCATAATCACCTCTTCTGCTTATTCTGAAATATAATTTATTTCCAGGAGTTGTTAAGTTGCCAACAACAGACTACAGCCTTTGCTCCGCCTTTTGGTCCAGATAAGGAGGACACTATCTTGATAGCTGAGTCTGAGTCCAGTGTCCCATTTGCTACAGCAAACTTTTTGTTTGTATTCGGCTGAAGGGGACGGTCGATCCCGACTTGTTCAAATAGTGAACTGGGAGAGTCCAAGTTAGGAGGAGAGGGTGCTTTAATGAACATCTTATACAGGTTTGGGATCCTTAGGTCCCATCCTTGTGCAAACAAGGAGAATTCCTCTAATCAAACTACCTTGTGATATATTTTGATATATCAGCCAAAAAAAAAAAATCAATGCGTACGTGTAAAATTTAAGACGATAAATTCATTTTAACTAATATACTTGACAACTTAAAAACTATAGGAAAAAATCCAGAATCAAAGTATTTAAGAATTATTTCAAAAAACAAGGGCAAGGTTGTAATCGACGACCTGTAACTTCAAAATTTCGTCTTTCGATTCATATTTTTTTATTTTAACAGCAATAATAATAATGATAATATTCTTTTTTTATTCCGGGACATGTCCCTTTAGATTGCTAACAGGCACTGAAAACGAATGGATTAAAAATTATAAGGAAACTAACTTCTAATAAAGTTATATGAAAAACAAAAAAAATGGACTAATAATAACTAAAAAAGAGCAATTAGTGTTAATATCCACGTATATGAATTTTAAATAAAAAATGGAAACATCTAATGTAAAATTATGCTTATATATAAATATATACCTATTTACAAATTCTAAAAAAAAATTTAAAAAACGTCCACTCCATTTATATTAAATTTTATTCGTAATAAAATTATTTGTCGTTCATATATTTACAAACTTCATTTAAAACATTTAATTGTTACTATTTGAAAACGGGATGGACGGAAAGTGATTAAAGATAAGGGATTTGAAGGTCGGTACGGTTTTAGAGCAACGGATAAAGGGAGGATTGGAATTCTGAAGCGAAGATCTATCAAAGTCAGAGGTTCCCTAGACAGTTACGTATAGATATAGATAAGGTATACAATAATGTTATGTGTTAGTTTATTCTGAGAAACTTAAGTTTCTAGCTGTCTTTCATAGGGAAAAAACTGTCAATCATGAAATAGAAAATCCTCACTTAGGACATGGACAGCCATGTCCACTTCCAGTTTTCAATAATTTTTATTATAGGAAATATATACGTGGCCTTAGGAGCTAAAACATTTCCTGAGTACTGGGTTTTGGTAGAGTTTAAAAGTAAAATAAAATAAAAAAATTAATTAAAATTGATAATACGAAACCATGCGTATTTTTTTAACTGTTAAGAATAATTTCCGCAGTAGAGTTTGTAAGCTAACCTGTAGAGATAAAATGATGGAATTTTTATTTAATGTGCACACCAACGTCGTGAATACACTCCTCGATGGAAGAATATTTTAAATTATAAAACTTTATTTTTTTAAACATATATTTTTTCATATAATTGAGACAAAACTTCGAACTTCCATTAAATATTATTTCTTTTATTCACCAAATCCAAACTGTCTATAGTGGTATATTATTAATTTTTTAAACACAAAAACTTCACCGCAAAAGTGAAGCTTTTACTTTTTTTTGATAATGAATTAAAATATTTTTTGTAAAGAAAAGTAGATCCATGACTATTACGTGTACGTGTTCGTTTTATTCGTAGGAATAACTTGTAATAAACAGTTTATCAGAGTTTAGGGAATCTCATTCTATACATAAGTATGTTCAATCAAGTTTCTTTGTAATGAAAAACATTAAAACAAAATTTTCGATTTGAAAATCTGGGAGGAGGATTTTTTCCTTGAACTAGTTAGATGAAAATAGTTAAAGTAGGGAAAATAATGTACTATATTTTGTTTTGTTGTTTTGAAAATTTTTATTCTGAAGAAACAATAACTTCCTGCCACATATTGGGACCCTGTTCCATTTATTAAGGTTCAATTAACAATGGATTTTTATAAAGGACTTTAATAAACTGGGACCTATCAACTGGGAGCAGGCACTCCATGAGAAGAACATAAAAGACGATTAACCACTTAGCTGGATAAATAAACGTTTATTAGCGGTGATATTGTTCTTCGGAGGGCGGAGTAACCCCCTGGCCTCTCTTCGGCTAAGGAACCCTCTTGTAGCAGGTAACAAAAGGCCATCAACAAAGCCTCCATTCATCGCCAAAATAAGGCGTTTATTGATGTTCTTCGCTTTCCATCGGCTTTTATTAAACAATATTTTAACAATAAAAGAAACAACGGAGACAAAAAATTGTTAAGAAATTATATTTGTTCGAATATGTTTAAATTTAAGTGCCAATTGAAATTAAAAACTATTTTTATCTACATGGTCACATGTATGTGTATATGTATTATTTTTACAAAATAATTTACAATAGTTTCGTCCTAATATAATTTGTTAATTTCTTGACATTTTTACGATCTTACTTTTTAAATTATTTTATTTAATCATAATTTAAGAAAAATAATATTCCAAATTGATATATTAACATATTCTTAGTTTAATTTTTTTTAAATATTTCATCTCCTTATACTGTTAAGCAAATTATTTTAATCTCCTACGAATATAAATCATCACATTATTATTTTATAGGATATACATACATATAATAAACAAGAATACAATATTCAGAAATTAAAAAATATAATTAGTTCTTACCTTATTTATTACCAGCTTCCCCATAACTTACTTGAAAATAATTGCTAAATTGAAAGTTTTCTAGGAATAAAAATCACTTAATGCCTGTTTACTCAAATATACTTTAGACCCACAGAAGCCAACAATCCCGTTGGATAGCATTCCTGTATGTCACGATTGGAGGATTACTTAAATTTTTTGTCAAGTTGTCCTGCGTGCCAAGAGAACAAAACCCGATACATACTCAAATTGAATATTTCCCCCAAATAATATGAAAAAATTGCAGTACCGACAGAATTGGATCTTAAATTTTAATTTGTATATGTAGCATAAAACCTAAAACTTAAATCCGAATATATGTTTTCTGAATATGTTTTGTAGTTTTTGTCTATTTGATAATGTTCAATATACAGTAATGATTTTTGTAGTGAGAAGTTTAAATAGCGTGCCCAGGTTATTTATATTGTATATTATTAATTTATGTAAATGATTTTCAATTTATTATACTTGTTGAGTAATAATAATAACTCCATGTGTATGGTGTGTCCCAAAAACAAATAGGTTTTGAGCTTAAAAAATATATTTTAAAAATGTGTTATCAAGACGGGGAAGTTACTTGCAAAGACATTACCCAAAATAGTTCTCCTATGACTCCATTTTTTTTTTTAAATAATCGACTTTACAACATCTAATATAAATTTCTTACATCAGAGACTTAACACGATTTTCTCAAAGTTTAAATCTATAAAGATAAATAAATTATGCAGTTCTTTGGTTAATAGTATCAATAAGAAAAAAAAATGTATTTTAATGTGAATAAAATAATATTTTTTTTTTTTAATTATTGTTTTTTTGTTTCTGAAAATCTTGAAAACAAAAATGTGAAGGAAAGGCCCACCACTCCCCTTTTCCATCACATACAACACAAATTGTGTGATGGAGTTAATTTTAGGATTCAACACACTTCAAGGCATTTAATTTAGTAAAAATTATCGTGAACCTAAAAAAAATACATTATTTTTGCTATCCTATATAAGAAGCCCAACCGCGACCTAATGGCATTTAATTTTTTATTGGTCTAACGAGTTTGGAAAAAATCATTTGAGTAGTTTTCCAGAAAATTATGAAGATGTGCGTAGAGGAAATATATATTCTTCTAAGATTATATTTCTTCCGATAATTCGGATTTAGGATAATTTATACTTTATATACCCACTTTAAATAAGTAATTTTAGGCTCGCACAGATTTTCGTTTTTTAGCTAGGTTGTTTACACATACACAGACAATTTGGCAAGATTTGATTATTTGGACACAGCGGACTTTAAAATCAGTATTTTCTCCTTTATATATTTAATGCATTGGTATGTGAAAATAAAAAATAAAAAAAAATATCAAAACTTTATAATTTAATGCGAAAGTGGCAAAATAGGTAATTAAACATAAGTAAGACATGATTATTAATAAATTAAAATGATTTCGTATTGTTTATCGGTTGTTTTGACAAAAGTTATTGATCAGGGTAGAATAGTCGGCAAAAAATTGTTATTATTGTATGTAAGGTGTAAATTTATATCTTTGAAACTTCATTGGATACAATTTATTTTATTTAAATAGAAAAATAAATCAGTAGAAATTGTAGTTTACTGTTCAAATATTTATATTATATTATATATAATATATATAATATCTGGGCGTTGTGACAAATTGAGATGCTGAATTTCAAAAACTGTCTCAAAATCAGAAGTAGAAGGAAGAGCTTTGAAGAGGATCTGAGAGCTGTAACGGACTTAGTAGATGGGAATTAATATCCCTTTACCGTTTTCCTTGAGAATGGATGAAGGAATTATTCAGCAATAAGATAAGTGGATAGGAATAGGAAATAAAAAATACAAGAATGGAAATAATGCTTTGATCCAGACAGCAGCACTGCGGAACAGGGCAAACAAAGAACGCTGAGTAGAATGGACCTATTAAACCTCGTTACCGCAGATAAAAACTGTGAAATTGAATTTATAAACCCGGCCGCCTAATGAATGGACACTGGAATTTTATAAAAATACAAAGCTTGACATTTTATAAAAATATTTTGCAGAGGTCTACATCGTTCTACACCCTTTTGAGCTTAAACCGAGTGATAAAAAACTATAAAAATTCATGTAGAAGAAAAAAGTAATTGTACAATTTTTTAAAAATCTATATAAGGAGTAATATTGAAGAAATATTAATAATAGCCCTCATAAATACAAAAGTATTTAAGTGTCGATTTTATTGTTTATTGAACAAATAAAGTAGTAATTTAGTAATTTTTTTTTACTTTTTTTCTTTTTTGTTCATGAGTGGCGTTTTCTATTATTAGCAATTAACAAGAAATAAACACACACTATATTATTCCGCCTTATACGTAAAATAAAATATTACATAATCACTAAAAACATTTTTATATAATAGAGATCTATTTGAGGTGGGAGTTTTATTTTACCTTGGTGACAGCAGTTATTTTTCGGTCTGGAAATTTCCCTCTCAAAGAACAGCACAATTCACAAATTTTATAAATCGCTGATGCCAAATATTCAACTTGTCCAGCTTCATATAAGCCCAGCAATTATTTGAGTCTTTTAGTTCTAATATTTTCATTGGACATAATATTTTTTCTAACTGTTCAGGCTTTAACTTTTCAACTCGCTGTGCATTACACCAAATCATAACTAACCTATGCCGATTCGATTTCTTTTTGCCGCCACGAATAAAAGTCAACCCCCTTGACCGGAATCGAATTGCAGTATCGAGGCTCTTAGGTGATTCCTCAACTCCCTGGGTACAATAATTCTGGATCGAAAAAAAATTTAAAATATCCTTTAATAAAATTATTAGTGGCTAAATAAAAATTATTAGTTGAAATAAACATTTCAAAGAAATAAGTTTCTAGGTGCACTTTTAAGGTAGCCGGTGCTCTTTTGATCCTGATATTTTATAGGAAGTTATACGCTTTAAAATAAAAAAAAAAAAAAAAATCAGTTGACTTTTATTCGGAGAAAAACGTCTGTTCAAATTTGTAAGTAAAGTGTGACACAGTTCCTTAGACCTCGAAGGTACATCAAATCATATTAAAGAAACAGGAAAATATCAACTTAAAAAAAAAAAGAACTAAGATGTAAATAGGTTGATCAATCTTATGTTTGATAATTAGAAAAAGAAAGCTTAGTAAGTATAGAAATAAACAAACCTGGATGGCAATTTCCTTTAAACAAGTAGGTCAATTAAAGTGATTTGTTGCCCCTGTTCTTTGTAAATGGGTCAACAAAGGTATTTGCGTTGAACTTTTAGTATAATCAACGTTGTTTCTTTTTAACCACTACCAAAGTAAAGAAGTTTCCGTAAACTATGATGTATTTTAAGCGAAATTTTTGTCCATTTTGTTTGTTCTTTTAGCTTGTTTATAATATCGAAATTTGGCAAAACAATTTTTTATTAATTTATTTGTCTATCCATTGAATTTTAAAACCGTAATTAATATATAAAACAAGTAAATGTGATGTAAGTTATATTACAATGATATGGTGCAGCCGTTTTGATAAACTCCATTACCATTTTCATAGAAGGTCTCGCGGCTACCTTCTCTTCAGACGCCTAGTAGGATTATCGAACATTGGAGTGAAAGAAAACTTAGAAATATGAGAGTTTGAGTGGTTAGGAATTTTATCATAGGATTTATATTAGGTTCTGGCCAAATCAGTAACAAATGGAACATAGAGATCTTGATGGATGATTTTAATAGTTACAAATTATGGAGTACTGAGTTTTTCACGAAGGATTATGTACATTAAAGATTGGATACGTGAGGAGGGCTATAGTTAAGTAGTTTACTTATTAGTTGGACATCAGGAACCCAATGTTTAACTACGTCCAAATAGGTCTTACTGATTATGGTAAATTATTGTTTTTTAATTGATTGGCAAAATACTTTTTGCAAAATTTGTAATTAACTTTTAGCACAACACAGAGAATTTTCTACAGACAGGCTTTTCAAAAGAAAATCTGTTCTTTGGAAGAACTAATAGCACACTGTATAAGCACGCATCAGGCATCAAAATTATTTGTATAAATCAAACCTCTAAAATGATGAAAACAGGTGAAAATAATAAATTTTTCAGATTTTTTTATATTTTATTAAAATGTTATATTACAAATTAAACATGGCCAATCAACGATCTTCCAATAGTTTCATTATGAAATGTTTTTCATTCAACTTCTGATCCAATAATCTACATACACTGACTAACAAATCAGGCATGGGTTAACTAACATTTATGAGACAAGTACGTACCTCAACCTAAATTTCTTGTTGTTTACATTAAAAGCAATTGAAGCAATTAAATAAATAATGTTTGTAATTAACTGGATTTAATTATAGTTATGTAACTATTGTCACGAAACTCATATTATAATATATAAATATACAACATTTTAATGATTTAAACAATTATCAGCTATAATATTTTTTAACTTTTAATTTATAATAGTTATTCTTGATAATGACATGTAACAATATAGACCCGGGAGGTGACATAAATATTTTTTTCAAAGCAATAGTGAAGCCAAAAATGCCACACCCACGGAGCTTAGGTATACGCTGAGTTTAAAATCAATGCCCGCCAATGTAGTCTAAACTGAAAAGAAGGGAGCGAGTGATTGGCACCCGGCTTTTTGGCTTCACTTTTCCTGCCAGCTTACTTTCTTCATCATACTCTTTCCTCTAAGATAAGTACTAATTTAACTTTCTATTGTATCTTATTTTTTATAATTACATTATTTTACACCACATATCATAAAGGTAAAAAAACGATTATATTCATACCTAATGTCTTCTAAGAGTTAATTGTTATAATATTCAATAATTAATTAATTGTAGTAATATTTGATAATTAAATAATTATAATTATATTTAATTTTTATTTAATTAATAATATTATTATTGAAAGCATGACTGATAGCAATTTTAAAATAGAGTCAATTTCTGAAATGTTTAGTATTTCCTGTGTTCTTATTTTTATTTTAGTTCTACTTACTTTAGTAGAATAATTATGAATCACTACAGATTGTGCCCGAGGATGGTTAGAACCAAAGGTTATAACACAATAATTAAAAGTAATGAAGTTTTTATACCAGTTCGACTCAATTTACAAATTTAAATTGAGCAAAAATCAACTGACAAATGATGTCTATTTTTTTATTTATTTTTATTTTTTTTTAGACAAGTTACGATTTCGCGAAAATAATTTGCATTGATGCCAGTAAACAGGATAGACATAAAAATCAAACCGGGGGGGGTAATCTGGAAGGCGATAAATAGCAGTTGAACCGTAAATAGCAAACTTTGGAGTGTCCGAAAATAAACAGGACCCGGCCACCATTTCCATTCCATTAAACAAACTAACAATGGGCGAACAAACAGGAGCAGGTCACAGGCGCACAAGTTGCGCGCCAAGTCAAACAGGGACCATCTGCAATAGTTTGCACCTGGCGCAGGGTCCCCCCTCTCACCCTATTGAAACTTATCTGGTGTATACTAAAGTTGGGACAGCCTCAGCTAATGGCCGAGTCCATATCGTTTGTCTTGTCTTCGAGTATCGACCTTATGGGCTACAGTGTGTGAATATTTATATATTTGACAAACCATTTATATACTAATATAATATATTTTAGGTTTTATTATATTAATTAATACATCCGTCAAATAATTTATATACTATAATGTTCAATTCGTTTAAAGTTAATAATATAATTTCATACCAGTTTTTTTTTTTTAATGAATAATATTTTCGTTTTGAAAAAGGCTAAAACAAAAGGATCTGAACAAGAACAAAATAAAAATTGTTTTTACACCGTTTTCAGCGATGTCTGGTTGTGGCATTTTGATCAGTTGTTGGTAGTGCTACCAGTTCACTTCACTATAAAAAATATAAAATAAATAAAAAAAATTCTATACCTTATATAATAAAAACCAACTGACTATAAAATCTACAAACATTTGCTGCTCCTGCTATATAAAAACCCTTAAAAAAGATTTTAAAAAAATAAAGTTCAAGATTTTATTATTCTGATTGCTTGTTTTTATTTTAAAAAAACAATAAATTCGTTTCATAATTGGAGCTCTAGAATACGAACGAGTAAATATTAATCACCCACTGTGTAAATGTAAATGCTGTATTTTCTCTTACTGATTAAAACATATAAAAAGTCATTATAGAGAGTGGGATGGTAGTAGTAACACACCATGCTATAACTCCAAGAATCTAGGTTCTAATCCGGCTGTGACAAATTATTTATTCTGTGGATTCCAAGTCAAACCAGCCTCATGAACTGGCTACCATTAATTATAGAAATGCCTAGCGGTCGATCGTTATTCTGAGCAAATCAAGAATTTTTTAGAATTTTATTAAAATTTTAATAAGAACAGAAAAATAATTAGCATGGTTTAGCATATGTTAGTTGATTACAAGGTGAGTATTAGTTTGTTTATTTATTTTTTTCCTAAAGAAGAAGATAATTAATTGAATCAATGTAATAAAATTAATCCGTTAATTGTATGCCATAATTGTTTTTATCTTAATGGTAATTGCCCATACACATAAAAACTTTTTTTTCTTAAATTTCCCTGAAATATTCCTTATGTAACCGATCTATCCCGAACCCGATATTATTCCTTCCATAATAAACTCCCTAACCACCCAAACCCACTCGTTTCTAACCTTGCTTCCTCTTCCATTCCTGGCAATCCTCCGAGGCGCCTGAAAAGAAGATGGCCTCGTGACCTAATATTGTAAACTGTTGTTAGAGTTCTACTACTGGGTAGTTTCTCTACATCCTGTATCATATCATTATATCATTATGATCAAATTTACCGGTTGTATTTTTTTAAACAGTTGTAAATATCAATAAATAAATAAAATAAAAAAATTAAAAAAAAAATTCCCTGTGTGAGTAAAATTTATTAATTATACCAGAAATTCAAAGAAATACCGTAACTTGTTATTGTAGTAATCATATGTCATTTACTGAATATTTACTAAGCGAATACCGTTTAGTGGGCTGAAATGCTAAAAATGTAGTCGAAATTCAAACTTTTTACTGCTCTAAATTAAAACTAAAAATTATAACCTACATTACTGGGTTACAATAAAAAAAAAAAATATTATGATATTCCTGGGAAGCTATGGTCAAATATTTTACGTCTGCTGAAACGTTATCCTTAAAACATTTTTTAGTATTCCAAAACTTGGAAAATAATTCTAATGTTGCCCATGTTTTAAGGGAATCCTGTTATATGATATCGTTATTAGAAATGCTCCCCAATGGACTTAAACTATGTATACTTCACAGGTTCATATAGACTCAATGAAATTAAAAAGCTTGTGTGAATATTTCAAAATATAAGAACAATAAAATAAATATTAATTAACCTAATAAAAATTGCATTATGAATTTAGCTGCTACTATTTACGTGGATTAGGTGAATTCTGTTTATCAAATATATCATTCTCATATAAGGAATTGTTTGATGAAAAATGTAATATGATATGATACGATATAATTATATGTTTATATTGAATCGATACCGGTATGCCACAATATACTTTGTCTTCTAAATAATAAAACATAGCTTATATTCAGAATGTAGGGATAAACACAACGAAAAGTAAATCATTTACCACATTGCACTGGTCGAACCAGACAGTGTCGAGAGAGAGACACATTAAGCTCTAGCAGATCCATGATGAAAAGAGGAAAGCAGAAACTGTCACAGAAGTCGATGAAACAAAGGACGTCTTCAACGCGGGGGGGGGGAGGAAGACAAATGGACTCGGCTACTGTCGGACGGTTCTAATACTGAGAACTTATTCAACTCACAGTCGCTGCAGTCCAATCATAGGTCGCACCTCCCTCACCAGATGGTCCACATCCAATTACAATAAAGGAAATCACCAATCGATAATAATAATAGTAAATACCGCAAATGTCAGTCCAATTTAGATAATTTATCTCTCTTTTTTAGAGAATATAGTGACAAATCTGACTATGTAGAGTTTTAATATAAATTTAAATTCGGCTGTGACAGATAACTATTTTTATATAAGAATATGGTCAGGGTTGCGGTCCAAAGTGAAACAAAAATAGTTTACAACAATTTATTTTCCAACGTTTCGCCCCACTTTGCAGGGCTTCATCAGGGCTGCTCAAATGAATCGGTTGAACAGTATCATCTTCTTATATATCATTTTTTACGGTCAACTATATATACATATATAACTATTTTTAGTTTCACTGTAGCCATGAGCCAGTCCTATAGCCCAGCTATTGGAGCCCTTTAGGCCCCCTAACATCATTAAGTGGTACATATAGTACTTTTTATATGCCTCTTAAATTGGGTCGAAATTTGGCAGTCGAGCATAATTCTGACCAAATCAACTCCTTGCAAAACTGTCTAGTAACAGTACTTCTAACTACTCCACCCTTGACTCGTTATGGGTTGTAGTGGTACAAATATATATAGTGTGTGTGGTATGAACATATTGATATTTCCCCACCGTCGTAAACTGTACAATTTTTTATTGATTTTTTCTG
>NW_027107578.1:2278398-2294907 GCF_000696795.3 Halyomorpha halys | reverse complement strand
AAGTAATAAAAACGGTCTACTCGTTCAAGAAGTAATCGTACACAGACAGACGCACATAATCGTCACTCACCCGGATCTCTGTAAAAAAAAAAAAAAAAAGAAGCTTTTCTTAAATTATTTTTTTTTATAATGCTTTTCTTCAGGGTTCTCTGAGCATATATTTCATAAAATAACGAGGATATAAAATTTAATCTGTTTAATACTTATACTTTCCTTACTTAGAAGCAATAAGGAAAGTGAATATTTTCCATCGAATCCCAAACAACAAAAAAAACAACACCAAACGCTTCAGAACGGTGTTAAGAAAACCAGTAGCCCCATCGTGATAAAATTCATAGAATGTACTCATCAAACTCTTGGTGAAGGAAAAGTATTTCCTTACCAAGTACTGAACCCTCCAGTCTTTCTCCTTGGAGGGAGGTATACATTTTATAAATCAGAATATTGCTGTAATAGATTGAGGGTTCTACAAGCTATAGTAAAATTTTAGGTTTTTCTTCCTGTATATTCTTCCTTCAAAGTCTTTGTTTTATTAATTGTTCATGAATAAACAAACACTGCCAACTTTTAGGGAGATCCACTTATCTTCACGAACTTTCAATACACTCTAGTGTTTTTGATTGATTTCCGATTAAATTTTTGTCATTCAACTTTTAACAAAACCTTGAATTTTATTATCTTTGTTTACATCGGGACCTTTTCGTGCATTACTCCAGATACTCAGATTGTATTTTAAACTAAATTTCAAATTAATGTGGAACAAGGGAATTTGAATTATTGGACACTCCACCTTCAAACCGACATTTATATATTTTCTCTTATATATTCTAAAAGCATAATTCCCTGGATGGGGAGATCGTGTTAGTGTTTCAGTTTAATGATAATTATTATAATGTTAAATATAATATCAGACCAGCATTAAGTGGCCTCATAGGTAATGCAATAATGGTTTATCTGGGCGACTGTTGGAAGTCTCGCTCCTGCGGTTACTTCTGCGTTCTATTGCAGCTTCCCTCGTCCAGGTAGACTAGTGGGCGAAATGGTGAAGACCAAGTACTTCGTCCGGTGTTCGTAAAACGGCCCTCAGAGACTGGCCAGCTAATCTTCGGCGTGTTAGTAGGGGCAAGCAAGGTCCTAGCTTGCATGGTGCATAGTTTTAGGGCGTCTTCAGGATCTTCCGGTGTCCGCAGCAAGTGGGGGCATCAAAAAATGAGAACCCTGGTCCTTATTTAATACAACTAAAAAAGCCGAAAATATCGGATTATGTAAATCTGGCAACCCTTATTATCAACTACCCTTTTAACATTGTAAATAGTTAACGATTATATTGTTTATTATCTATTCTTAACGTATCTCTCTTTTTACAGAGTTAAAGGGTTAATTAACTATTAACATCACACAAGTTTTTTTTTTTGGAATATGTAGTCACTGTCTCTTAAAGGTTCGTTAATGAAGATAAAGCATTTTTTGTGTGTTCAAGTCGCCTTTGTACTCAGGGCGGGGTCATTTAAAATTTGTCTTCAAACTCGAGGGCTCCCCTATGGAGACAATGGAAATAATTTCCATTCCATAACATGAGGACAAACACAAATTGTAAAGACTATTAAGTATAAGATATTTCACTTTGGGTGACAAATGACGGTCAAGGCTCGCGGATTGTTACGCTGGTAACATGAATGAAAAAAAAAATTCGAGTGCAAAGGGTTAATATTAAAATATATATATTCCAATCATTATCTTACTTATTATCTCGGCACTTGAAAAGTATGTGCTGGAAGGATTTATCTTTAGCACAAGCTGTTGCAAGGCCATCTCTCATTAGCAACTAGATCTGCGTTTGATACCGGTGACGTATGGCCCGTTTAACAACGTTTCAGTCAGTTGGTGTTGAGTACATGCGATCTACAATAATTCATGCACGTATGCATGGCCATGAAATCATCTGCATACAAGTTACAGTCAGCTGGTACTTCGATATCAGCTGACTGAGCAGATCAGCTGATCATGTGTATATATAAAGATGTGCTGAACCCAATAAAGCCAGTATGTTACAGCAGTTCAAACGTGTTACATCTTATTCCTTCTTCTCTTTTTTGACATTTTGCTTTCGCCAATACTTAACTTACAGTTAGTTATACATAGACAAAATACGCATATTTTTTCATTCAATTTTATTTTTAGAAAAATCAGTACAGAATATTGTTCAGTGATTAACATATGGTGAGATTCAAGTTCGTTGACATATTTTTGTTTTTTTATAATAATAATGTAAAACTAACAAAATAGTTGGCATACAAAAAATGAAAGTTAAAAACTATTGGATCGAAATTCTTCGCAAAAGGTTTCTCAATTCTCCTATAGTTAACAAATTAGTGCACTCAATCTGTTGCAGAATAGTAATTATAATAAGGAAAAGATTTTTACAGAAATGAAGAAGACGTGGGAATCGACAATTTTTTTTTTTAAAAATCAATAATTACTTGTTGTGATTATTGAAAAGCTAAAGGTTCGATGGAGAAAATCCAACCAACTTCACGGGCATCCATAGGTGTAGTATGGTGTAAATACTTAATTCATTACCGGGTAAATTTAAAATAGTCCTTTCTCCTTGTTTAACTTTTCTAAACCCAACATCGTGGTAATTTTTTGAAATAAATAATTGAGTTTTCGAGTTTGCAGGATAAACAAATAAAATTTTAATTAAATTATTCTTAAATTCATGTTTATGACAACGCATTCATAAACAAGTTTTTTATTTTAACAGTTTGAAAAATTCTACAGTTCTTATTTAATGTTTAATGTAGTTCTTATTTCATAATATCATAGTAACAAATCTTTGAATTCGTGTCAGACAAACTACCTCAATAAATATCTGTAAAAAGAAGCATAATATGAAGAAGTATTTTTGCAAATAAATCTAAGTGTTTATCTTAATGTCGCTTGACACATTGTTGCTCCTAGACATTGCAATACATGTAAGTATTAAATATTTTAAATGTTTAAAGTTTCCTTTCAAACAATATTCATCAAGTAAAGTGCGAATGAAAGTTAACTGAGCCTAAAAGTAAAGTCCTATATTCGATTAAAATAGCCAAGAAAGGAACCAATGCACTGACCAGGACAGAGACTGTCAAAAAGGAAGAATAATTCAAAAATGGTAAAGTACAGAAGAGAGACATTCGTCATTGGTGAGAGCCGTAATGAAAAGGGCCATTACCGGAGATCCATCATCACCATTCCTCTCATCATCGGGTTTCAACCTCATCATCATCAACATTCCCTCTCTGATTTATCCACTTTCGATTCACTTCTATCTCTTTTCGACCTTCCCCTACTCTCTTTTCAACCTCAACGAACAAACACATCTGAACTGTTTCATTGATGACCGGAAAGTGACTGGAGAAATAATAATAATAATAATGAATAATTTTGCAGCAACTTTAAATATGCTGTACCTTAGCAATCCACTAACAATAACGCCAATATAATATTAAATGAAAAATTAAAGTAAAATGAAACAAATATTCATAAACAGTTAAGAAAACCATATATGAAAGATAATCCGTAGTAGTTAAGCCACCAGATGAGAAAAATACATTCAAGAATTCATATACCTACTTTTAATAAGAATTTCCAAAAAAGAGAAAAGAAAAAAAGAAAAACTATTAAAAATAAATTGTTGCCAGACTTTCCAACTTCTTTTTTAAAGTTAACAAAGTTTTATATAAGTTAAAAGGTTGAAATAAAACTTTATAAAGATTTTTAAATACAATGATAGAGATAGTGTGTAGTAGTTAAACAAACAGGTGAGTAAAACGCATGAAAGAATATATATACATATACATCGCCGGTTCGAATTCAGCCTAGAGGGTCAACATTTAAATATGTGGTGTCCCACGAAATAAAAACTTGACTTTAAAATTAAGATAAATGGGTAAAAAAAATATTAGTCGGATAGTATAATTGTTAACATACTAAAAAAAGTACTATGTATTTAAAAGTATTTCACGTTTTCTTTCACATTTATGTTATATTATGTAATTACTAAGAATGATTCTTACTTATATTGGTTTGTTTTACCTATAATACCGAATTGCTTTTTTGCTTTTTTTATCTTGAATTATCTATTAAATTTAAATGATTAACGATTTAGAATGAATGAATCAACTACTTATTTTTCCCACTCTTCAATTGTCAATTTTCCACATATATATATATATATATGTACAAAATTACTGAAAAAGATTCAAGAAATTTGTAGCTTATTTATGATATAATAAACTGTAACGATAACTGAGTGTACACAGAACGGATCTACATTTCATATTGTCGCTCCGGAAGAATGACAACTGTAATTTTTGAAATTGACTTTATTGTTGAAAGAATAAATATAAATCATAAAAATGAATTTACTAGTTGATTGTAAAACGATATAATTGTATTTACGAAATTCGCGATGAGAAGGAAGATCGGTCATTATAACCAACATACTTTTAGCTTCCCCTCCAGTGTAATAACTACACAATTGTCAATTGTTTTTTAAAAGCTATACTTTTTGTTCGATTCAACAGATATTTATTGCAAAACTCTAAATTTTTTTCAGGGCTACAAAAACTTAAGCGATATTTTACAATGATGAATATTTATTCCATCAGAAATAAAGACCTAAATATGTTTTCGTTATTGTCGTACCTAAAAGATGATTTAAATTTCTTAACTATAGGAATTAATTCGGCCATTTTATATGTTTTATAAGCATACGGCAAGAAGATTCCCTTCCAGAAAAGGAATTAAAAGTCTTAACTAGCAACATGATCACCTTCTCCTAATTCTATTACGACTGTCTTAAACAATTTTAGTACCAGTTTTTCTATAATAGGGGTATTCATGATCTATGTTAAAGCATGTTAAATGGAAAAACTCGTGTTAAATCGAAAATAATTGCCTTCTTTTGCCGTGGTAAAACGAAATAACATTTAATATGGATGAGAGTCTGTTACTTGGTCAGTTAAATCGAGAATGACGTCACACAATAGACCAGTTGAGATCGCCGCCATATTAGTTGTTGTGACTTTCAATACAGTTGTCAATTAGCTCATCTTCATTCTCTTCTTCACAAGTTTGAAGATCAATAAGACACTCATAAGCTAAACTTTCACACAAATTCCACTTTTCACTCACTCTAGGCATGTTTTAATTAATTACTTAAATCAAAACTGAAGTAAACAATAACATGAGGGTCTGGAAGGAAGGTTATAAACATAAAGGCTTATACAACAAGTTGCTGAGAAAATCCGCTAGGGACTCTTATGCATTTAACGTTTAACATGACTTCAAATAGGGCTGCTCACAATCTTATAGTTATAACATTTAACATGGTAAAACATATAACATTTAACACAACATCATGAATACCCCTAATATTTGTATAGAAAGAATAGTTATTGAAATGTAATCTTTGTGATATATTTTCAGAAGAACAATAGCGTATTAACATGGCTCTGGTTATTGTTAGACTGCAGTTCATTATTTTATAAATTGAAATGCCTAAAAAGTTGCAATAGCCACTCTGTCTATAAACAACTATCGTAAAAGAATAAGACCAAGTCGATGGGCCATTACTTTAAACACGAACCCAAAGGTTCGATGCCGATACTACCAATTGCTTTCTACATACATCCTTCCAGTGATGCATCTCCAAACCTAATGCCACTAACACAGTTTTAACGGAATCCTCCCATCTACGTTGCAGTCTACCCCTCGGACATTTACCAGTCAGTTCCATTTTTGGGACCCGCTCGTTACTAAGCCCAATAAGCTTACACGCCCATCATATACGCCGCAATGCTATAACTTGAATAATATTTTCCAGATGTAGGCCCCTTAATTCACTGTTGTGAAGTCTTCTAAATTCTCCCTATAATTTACCTTTTCTCGGTCCGAATATTTTACCTAATACTTTATTTTAGAAAACCTTAAGGCGCTGTTCATCGCTCAGTGTAAGAGGTCGCGTCTCGCATCCATAAAGAACAGTGGGAAGGATAATGGTTTTGTAAATTTTAATTTAAAAACAAATTGGAATTATTTGTCTTTTGATTTTCCTATAAAATTTTAATTTTTACAGTTACGCCATTAAAGTTCTAGAACAGCGATCGTTTTATTTATTTTTTTAATTATATAAATCATTTTTTTTTTACATAAAAACATTTAATAATGTTCTAAATCTCACTTATAGTACATCTTAATGTTTATTTTGTAGCATAATTAATAATATTGAATAACCAGAGCACTACAATTTTCAATAAATGAAGCTTACAACTGATATAAATTTTACGTTCAGTTGACATTAATTGGGACGATGGCGTGTTTTATTGGCCAATGCTAGAACTTAACACCCTTTATGGCCAGCAGAGGGCTTTATATTGCTCATATTTTATACGTGATGCACACTTTACCTTTTTTTTTAATAGCTATCTATACCAAAACCAACTCGTTTTTTAATTAAACATATTTAACAAATAAAAATATGCAGAAGATGAGAATATTATATAGCTGCTTTGCTTGAATAGCGTCACATCTGACAAAAAAACTTTGTGTTTTTAAAGTGTTATAGACATTGTACTTCAGAATGGATTAGATTTGGAACAACTCAAATAAATTTAGAAAAGTCTATAAGACAATCTCACAAAAAAAGTGATTGCAGTCTATGGTACTACCTTTGGGATACTTAAAACTCTAAATAAGATTAAAAAAAATAAAAATATTTTTCAGATGAACCACTAATCAAGCAAAATCAGCGATTAGATTAATGATTTAATATAATGATTGTTCCAGAGTGGTTTATTTAATTATTAACACAAACACATTTGATCCAAATACACTCTCAACATTTATTTCCAAAAACTCTCCAACGTTTCGGCCCTCAGGCCATTTTCAACGAGACAACCTATAATTTTTTTTTTATTAATTACATTATTTCCTCACAACATACTAGTATTTTTGACTATACCTTAAATATTAATGTCATATTATTTAAAAACATTTATTGCAGGCTAATTGCCAATGTCAAATAAACCTTTTTATATTTTAAACTTTTAACTTTTTCTCATGAATTATTTTCTCTATATCGACTTACTAACATCATTTTGAGAGCCTAAATCATTCTACTTCCATGACAGATATTTAAAAATCGTCCATTGAATAGAGCTGTCCGTTAGAAGGGGTTTCACTGTATATGAGATTTTATTTTTTTGCAAGGGTACTTTGGGTTACGAAAATTATAGAACTGGTAACACATATATCGAAAGTTTGGAAATCAGGTAGGACTAGACTAAACTCACTCGGCGTAAAGGGTAGATATTACCGCACTATTTTATTGTATTGCAGAAATGCCTACCAACTTTAGCTGAAGGCGGAATACTCTACTATCTTCACTTAGCTATACGTTTATAATTTATGTCTTACAACATTATATAGTGAGGGCTTATTATTAAAGAAAATATTTTAAAAATCAATTTAAACAGTTGACAGACAGCGGTTAAGCGATTGATTATTATTATTCGGAACTAATATTAACTAATGTAATGTTATTATATTATAATTTAGATTTAGCGCCAAGATTTTTTTTTCTTTCTAAACCCTATGGGTGCGTGAGGTGTTACAATGAGAAAAACGGGTTTTCCACCAGTCTGACTTTTCAAACAGACAATCTTTGCGAGTAAGTTGGTCGATGTACGACGTCACAATCTTAAAAGAGGAGATCATAGCACAAAAAATCAATCTACCTTTGAGCTTCCTTAGATCGGCTTTTTCTACAATACTTCACGACAAGATGTCAATCGACGAAATAGATTGTACTCGAAAAACAGCAAAACAGCTGCACTGACAAAAGTAAAACCATACAAAGGAGAATGAGTTGAAGCACTGCAAATGCATTAAAATTTCTATTTAAATTTAACAAATTAAATACCATGTATTATTTTCTGAATACATCATTGTTTGTAAAAATAAAAGTTTTATTCATAAAATATTTCTTCTTTTATCAACAGGGTCCGAGAGATTGATTAGTTTTGAAAGGAACCCCCAGGCAGGGGACTTTAATATGTTTGAGAACCTCTGGTTTAATTGATCACTGTATGACATAATTGAAGCGAGTAGTTAGTCCATGTTGCTTCTATATAAATACTGAAATCCGGATTTTGCTATCTGTTAGAGTATCTATCTGTCTTTCAACAGTGCTGAAACAGTGTTTGTAAGTTTGAGTAAACCTGTTCTCAGATCTGCTTATTATGCTTGTTAATAGACAGGAATATACCACTTGCAAATATTACAGATTCCTATCACAGCTTCTAAGTTCTCGGATAATTCACCAGCAAACACTTGCAATGTCTTACTCCTACTCCACACATCTATCATAATTTGTCACTCAAAAATTTTCTTCAACGCCGACTTCAGTCTCTTTTTCTTTTTTTATTTTTATCACTATTTTTTTAGTTGTAATAATGCACCATCAAAGTGGTTTAATTAAATTGTAGATTTTTTTAAATATTTACCTACCTACTTATAAGAGTCAGAAATTCTTTATTTAACTGAGTATTCAAAATGATTTAGTAGTTAATACTGGATTGGTGTATATTTTTGCTTCAAAAATTGTAACAAAGTTTATGGGTACGTGGGAACTATTTGCACTATTTTTTGAAGTGAGTTATAAAATTATTATTATTAATGAATTTAGCTACAACATATTGGAAGGTTCATTTTTCCCGTTTTCTCCTTCTCAGTCCTTTCGGGCATGTCACTACCATTGGTGTGCCTCGCTCAGCATTGCGAAACTTTTAACGTCAATGGAGCAATGTTATATCATAAGGAGCAAAGTTTATTTTTAACATATTCAATAGATTTCTGTACTATAAAAAAACAACCCCAAAGCAGAGCCATATTATATACCTTGTCAGTATAAAAACCATTAAAATAGAAACAAATCCAGACATTATTTAACTTAATTTGGATTTTTTCATCGTGTAAAAAAATACTTGTAATAAGAACGTGGTGATTTCCCATGATCACTACTCTTATTGTATTTTTCTACTTGAAATACTTTTATTCTTCTTTAAATTAAATCTTTGAATTTATGGAAATAAAATCGTTTTTAATAAAACAATGTTTACACTTAAAATTTTGGACTAAATTGAAGTTTGAACCATAACTAAAGCTTAAACATGTAATAAAATTATATCTCATAAAAATCGTAAATAAAAAAAAAACATAAATTCACAAAGAGTGATATATCATTGCATGATCCGCTCGTCCTTGAAGGGTTATGAAATATTATTTCTCCTTTATTCTATATTACACTCCCCTTTTACACACTAAACCAGGGGTGGCCAACTTTTCTGTATATAAGATCGACTTTTTACCTTAAAGGTGTATCGCAATAGATTTGCAATAGGCGTAGACTATGGGGGAAGAAGGGGTGTGAAATGCATACTATGTTTATACACTATGTTTCGAGATAAGTTTCATTCCAGGGAATATTAAACAATAAAATTTATTATTCACCATTGTAGAAAAGAAATCAAGTTCCCATTTTTCATTGAAGTAATAAGTTTTCGATTTTTTCGGTTTACTAATCATGCTCACGGATATAATAGAATGAAAAAAAATATGATAATTTAAAAAAATAAATGTGGAACTAAATATTTTCCTAGAAAATTCAAAAACTCCAGAATTGCAGTAATTATCTCTGTTACACTGAGGGAAATAATAACTATACTACATATTACGATCGGGGGATAGTAATACAAGTAAAATCAAATGTAGATACATTCAAATTTACAAGAAGTAAATATACAATATATTTATTATGGTTTACAATACTGACTTCTTAATGTAAATAGAATTATTGTTATTCCTAATATATTTGTAATACTGTCCCTTATTTTTCTCTCAGTTTTTTAGAGATCGGTTGCCGAAAATTCTCACTTATCAAGTAAATAGATAGGTAACAAAAGCAATTTAGTTTAAAACGAGGGGACTTTGACTGTCACTTTGAACAGAAGACAAATTGAAACTCAACGTGTTCACCGAGGATAAATAATATTGATTCATAATAATACTGTTAATATAAAAGAAAAGAAACTACCGTATGACACAACCAAATATTCAAGCTGACTGTGTTCTTATGTTGAGTCGTAATTGTTGCGTTCACGCGTTACGTCTTGTGAAAAGCGCAACACAAAATTCAAAATTTATTGTTCTGGATGGGCGGAGATCACAGTGCCAGGCTGTCAGAATTCTAGGAATTCCCAGAATGCATTATTTTTTTTTTCGTACCCTACTGTAGATATAAAAATAATAATTAAGTACAATATAAATGTGTAAGATAGTTATGCTTCCTTCTTTTACCCGATGGTATTTTAAGGGGTATAGGTGATGTCCACTGTATGCGGAGAGTCGCAGGCGCCAAGTGCGCGTTAGTAATATGGTGAGCGGGGAGGATCCGCTTTCTAGTAAGTTTTGTCTTCTACAATCGCTTCAAAGTCCACGGGAAACGGAATCCCACCCCAGATTATGTGAGCGATCGAAGATCGACCAAAATGGCCTCGCGATCGACTTGTTGGCCTGCACTACACTTTTTAGTATATACAATAGGAAATATAACTAAGGAATAGTATAACTAAGGGCTTGATTGTGTATGATAAAAAAAAAAAAAATAAAGCGCCTTAAAAAACCCAAATGTGCAAATTCGTGCAGTATAATCTCGAAATATGTAGAAACACCCAAAACCCAACAATAATACACTTTTTTGTTAAATTTATAATACTAATACATGAAAATCTCGCCTAAACTTGTTTGAATCAAATTAAACTCGCTAAAAACATATTCATCCTAACATGCAAAAAAAACTTTTCTGAATAAAAACATAAACTTTTGTCCATAATTGAAGAGCTATGAGGAAACTAACGGTATTAAATGTTTTTATATTACTATTTTAAAGGCTGGAATTTACTTTTACAACTTCTTAAAAGTATTCCAATTTTAAGTTTTGAAATTTATCAAAGGCCATAATGTGCAAAGGAGTATTTTAACATAATATTCAAAAACAAATTTCTTTTTTATTTACCCAAAGCATGATCTTCCGTTTAGCTTTTCTATTGTGTTTAATTATATATAAAACCCAAAATTTAACAAGTAATATATAGAAAAACGTTTTTAAAAGTTTTATTAAAAATGTATAAGTATATTCCTATTGATTAAACCAATTGATTTATATTTAAAATAATATACATAGGTACTAAAATATAATAACATAAAAAAATTAAAATTCCTATTACTCACAACAAAGACGGAATGATGAGGGCTTAGAACCAGAGAGGGAATGAGAATTAAAAACAATAGCAATAGTTCTCTATATCTAGCTTAGTCTAGAGAGAGACTTGGATAGTTACCTGTAGTTATTGGTTAATAATATTCTAAGAACATTCATCACTTCTTTACTATTTTTTTATTATTATTTTTTTTGGGAGGGGGGATGGGGTGCTGTTTACGACTCTTCATATGTTGATTAATGCATTGCCTCACCACAAATTTGTTTTAACATTAAACTATAATTTAAATTAGGGAACAAAATAATAAAATGGATAAATATTGGCAACCATGCACCTATGTTTATATTATGAGAAATTTTGTTCAAGCATACATTGTACGCAACGAAAATTGAAATTTAGCTCCTAAAAAGTAAAACGTGAAATTTTGTGAATGAAAAAAGATCAAAATTTAAAGCTAGAGGAAAAAAGATGAAATTGGATAAACGATTTTCAAATTTCATATTTCAATAAAATAAAACATAATTTATAACGCAATAGGTTCTGAAATGAAAAATATAGGTACCTATATAGTGCGAGATAATCAAAACAGAAAATATTTTTCTTTATCAGGACAAATACGGTGGTTTGTGTTTAGGTTAGCCTCACCGATTCCAAATAATACATTAAATTCGATAATTTAAAAGGACTTTGTGATAAGAGTTCTCGTCAAAACTGACTTTTTAAAAAAAGTTATGATAACAAAAGTTCCTGATTGAAGATTTTTTTTTTAAAGCAGCGAAGGTGATGTATCTACCACAGGTGACCAACCTATTCTAACCATGGTGTGGGGTCAAGTTTTTTTCATTTTGTGGGACCGCCATTTCATGAAAAAAGTAACCGACCCAGGATGTGTTCAAACTGGCGCCGCCAGCAGAGTTCAGGCTGATAGACCTGCTCCTAACATTTGGGCTAGGGACGGCCCGGCTGAAGATTTTAATTACAAGTATTTACTCATACATGTAATTTATTGGGAGAGCTTGAAAGAGGAAATACCCAGAGACAGTAGGTTATTTTTAAAAAATATATATTATATCATATCATTATATATTATAATATTATATATTAAATGCATTATATTAGACATAATGCTACTAACTCCAAGGACCTGGGTTCGAATTCGGCTGGGCAGATAATTATTTTCTGTTTCACTGTAGCCGTGAGTCAACCCTTTGAGGGGAGCCCTCCTAAGGTCCACTTAGCCTTATAAAATGGGCACCCTTAATTAGGGAAAATTCTGGCGGTTGAGCGTGATCTTGAATAACAGTTGTTCTAAAAACAGTGCTTAGTTAGTGTTTAGTTATAATATCATTATTATTATATTATATATTGAAAGGACTTTTACTATAATAATTCTAATTCTAATTTCTTTTCAGTACTTTAAAAAATCTCTAACAAGAAACCTAGCAAACATTACTTAAACACAAGAAATATTTAAAATAAAAGTGGACAATTATTTTTGAACTTAAATTAAGTTTAAATTTAAAAAATGGGTTTAAAAATCCTTTTATCCACATAAATAAATAAGTTATAAAAAAATATTAAAACTGGAACTGCATAACTATATAATTTTTTGATTCTGTTTAGGAATCAATGAACTACTTTGCACAACAAATCCATACAGTTTTAAACACAAGGAAAATATACAAGATTTCCCGAAGTGTTATTGTTGTAGAGTCCAGAGATAATGCCCTAGTCGACATGGACATTTCAATCCATTACTCTAGGCCACAAATAGATGTACTCATAATCCTATCGCGTAATGTCCTAAGGCAATGGTGGAGCGCATTAGGTGCCAAATGGAAGAGATATTATTGGTCAAAGCTAAAGGGGCAGCCATTAGTACTAACTTTAATGTCAACTAGATGGACAGCAACATTCATTATCATTTCTGTTATTTGACAGCTTAATATCCAAAATTAGTTAATTATGTTTATGATATATATTAATACATCTTCGGTACTACATACAGTACCTAATCGTTCTTTTGAACTATTATTTATAAGGAAAATATTTTAAAGAAACTATCCCAGTTAAGAGGAATGGAGTGAAACCTAAGTGAATACGTTTTGAAATTCATGGTAGGTTTTCAGAGTCACAAATCCATTTTTTTTATTGCTCTGTATAACAAACAATGCTTCCCAAATAGGTGCTAAGAGCCACATCTTTTTCTATAGGACACAATTTGAACTAGATTTATTCATACCATAAAATAGATTTATTTACTAGTTTCCAATGACACGGTACAAGGACTCCAATTACTGTACAAATTCTGGTTAAAGCTTGGAAAAAATATGGAAATAAATAAAGATTATTATTTATTAATGATTAAATAAAGAACAAGAAACTAAATGGATTACTGGAACCCAAGAGAGCAATATACTCACAGGATTTTTTCTTTACTTTGCCGAAATTAACTTTTAGGAAACATTGTCGATTTTTAATTTTTTTTACTACTTTGGCGAAAATCGCTCTGGAATTTTTATCAAACCAGCTATATCACAACACTATGACATGTTTTGTTTTTTTTAAAGCAAGGTATTATACTCATTGAAATGTCAAATAGAACATTAGTGTCATAAACTCTTTAGACCAAAGTACTTCAACACTATTTATCTACAGCATTTAATCATCATTGATTGTTAGTAGTAACAAAAAATGGATAAATATATACTAATAAACGATTAGATCATTAATGTGGAGAAATATTTTTCCAGGTTATAAAGGAATTCCCAGAAGCAGAATTAGTAATACATATGTATAATAAACCGTAAAAAAAACACATTTTAGAGAAATTAAAATTTCATACAATAAAAATTGTATGATGTTTAATATTAATTATTAACAGATAGAAATATAGGAAGCTGGAGTATAAGGATAAAAACAATGTTGTTTTGTAATTAGCAAAGAATGTCATCATATCGAAAATTAGATAATGAGTGAACAGCCAAGTTCAAAAACGAAATGTTGTACGAAACTAAAATTAGATATTTAAGACTGATGTATGCCTTGTATGCAACATCAACATTTTTGATAAAAATCAACTGGCCGCTGGTACCATTTTATACAATCGATTTTATAGATTTTTTGTTTTTCTAAAAAACAGTTCTACTAATTTTGATTAAAATCGATAAATCAATGCATATTCAAGTGATATTAATATCACCTAGGTCTTAATTATTTGCAATAGTAAAACAGGGCTTAAATTCCAAAGTTTCAAATCTTTGATTTAGTTTATCGAAAATAATTATCCATATTGCATTGGTAACAACAAAATAACATGTATGAATATGAACTATAAAAGAATTTGATAAATAACTAAAGGTTGAAATGGAGACAATAAATATAAACCCAATTACTATTTTATGTACAAGGCTTTCTTGTACGTTGTTAAACTGATGTATTTTGGGCAGGAATTAAGTTAAAATTCACACCTAATGTTAAAAGCCCAAAAGTGTATTTTTCTTTAATTTAATTTCATTATACTTCCAAGTGGTTTTTATTTTTTGTTAATTCCTTTTTTTTAATAACCAGTTAGCCTTTATATTTTTTATAATTAAAATTAAATTAGAATTTATAACGTAAATATAGTTCAGGGGGTTTGTTGTGATACGCGTGTAATACAATTACATCGCTTTGGCTCGTCACATTCAACAACATTGCAGGCTGCAATGGGATTAGGGCATGTATGCGGGAGTGATAAGGGAGTCTACAGTCCGCTACCGAGTCTAGAGGCTGAGCCAGAGTTGAGAGGCACCCACCGGCTCACGGATTTTGAGGCCATAAGAATTTTTGGGGTTCATTTCAGGATCCTCACCCACCCAATCATCGACATCTGGATGACGGCGGATGTTCCGGAATGGAAAATAATAATCGATATGCGCATATCGACCCCCCGACCATCACCGAGCCTCATATTTTGTTTGCTTCTAATACTCATTATTTTGTATAAAGAGAATTGATTTTTGTTTACATATACATCAAAATATTTCCTTTCTTTTTACTTTACACTAATTATTCTTTTGTAACTACAAAACAGTTTATTTTTTTTTTTTTAATTTCATTTGTTTATATTTTAATTAAATTAAATTTGTATATAAGTTGGAAGGTTTTTTTTTTATTATCTAATTTTTCTTTATTAATTTTATGTTTTTATGATTCATTTCAGGTCCTCCGTTTTTTATTTTATCACCCGAACCAGCGAACAATTTTTTCTCTGGGAAAGAAGTAGGTTTCTTACGAAACGCCCCTCGTCCCAACACCTAATTTTTTAAAAATATTTTTATTCATGAATAATAACTGCCACAATTGAGGGCAGTGTGTATTAATGTTTAAATTATTTATTCATACCACATATACAGGAAAAAGAAGAGGAAAACATTGTAAATAATAATGATAATATTAATATTTAATTAAAAATAAAAAAATACATATCGAATGATACAATTTGGTTACTTGCATATGAAGCTTTGAAAGCTAGAGTGGACACTAAAGAAACCCATTTTCCGTAATTATGAAAAAAAACATGAAGGTGGATGAAAATATAAAAAATTTACAAACGAAAAATTATTAACACAAATTCTACTAAAACGTTTTTTCCCTGCTCACTTCTTGCTGATTTAAGCCCTCTCCGCTATGGAAGTAGTAAATCCGAAGAAAGTCTTAAAGCAGCAAGAGACTGATGTTGAGAGTAAGACGGACCAACTTGGATTAAGTTACTGGAAGCAGCTGAAGTCCCCTTGGGAACTACTTATACCACTTACACCACCTTGACCCACCTCATCTTCCACTTCCTAGAGGAGGTTCAGGTGGTAAATATGTTGCACAACCAAGGAATCCACAATCTAATAAGCCGGAATACCAATTTTAGTTATCGTGCTTGTTAAAGCAGCCATTAGAGGGGTCAGTAAATCCAGCTTATTCCAGAAAATCTTCCAAATTTTCAACACTAACACTTCTCTGTAATAACAATAAAATAAATTTTGAATATGCTCGTGGCTAAAAGCACTATCAAGCAAACCTTGAACGCAAAATCTACTAATAACATATTAATTTGAAATATGTTTACTCATTTTCCTGGCCATGACAGTAAAACCTGACACAGTCTTGCCAATGGTTTAAGGAATAAAACGAAATTATTCAATAC
>NW_027107578.1:2264981-2278281 GCF_000696795.3 Halyomorpha halys | reverse complement strand
TATATATATATATATATCAAGCCACGATAAAAGCATTAAAATTGTCTCATCTATTATTATTCTTTCAATAGGGAGAAAATGGTAAGAGGGTGTGCTTTCAGAACTTCCTCTCAGAATATTTCAAAATCTCAAAATATCATTAACGAATCTTTATTTCTTTCTTTCGTTAAGAGGTTTTCCTTGTTATTCTAAGATAATGTTTTTTTATTTTTTCCTAGGACATATTTTTAAATATCTAACAGTGATCTAACAAAATGAAAAAATATGGTTTTTACGCTTTCAAGCAATTTAAAGAGTTAAAACTTTTTTATCGATAGATTTATATACATAAATTAATATTTAAATGCAAATAAGTTGCTAAAGGAGACCATGACGATGGTCAACAGTTCCTGTGGCCAGAGGAGCGGTAATAAAACATTGCAGTATTATTAATTTATCATATCTAATCATAGAAAGGTTGATAACCGAGATTTCTTCGAAACATTCATGTTTAATTTTTTTTCCTAGTTTGATTTAATCACATTATTTGATTTATTTATTTTTGTATTTATCTAGTTGGTTGCATAAGTCAAAGTTTTATTTGTTTTCTCTCTCTACTAATTCTACTAGAGAAGGGAACCACAACTCCAGTCTTTCAGAAAAAAAAAGAGGAAGAGAAGATGGAAGAGGTAAAGCTTGAATAAAAGATGAGCAATGGAATTAGCCCAAATCGAAGAAATGCTATTAGTCACGCTTGTGTCTGACAGGGGTCAATCTAAAGTTGGACACAGGTCACAAACAGAGATCCTGAGATGTGACGCATTAGCTAATTGCTCCAATCAGATTTCAAGTTGGTTTTAACTCGGCCAATCAGATCTCATTCATTAGTCTTCGACGGAGGTCGGCAATATCATTAATTGTTATCGTCGAGGTTGGTCTGAATTCGTCTGCGGTAGGCCCCCCATTCACAACACTAACAGTGGTATAAACAGAATTAGTAAAAATAACATTTACATAATATGTACCTCAGGGATGAACATATTCTTTATGTTACAGGCGAGTGATTTGAACTAACATTCCCCGAATGAAATAGTTATTTTTTAATGCATATTGATGCCTTTAAATTGATCTCAGATACTTTTCACCAACTTTCAACGTCTTTGTACTGCATCTACAATATTTTATCGTAAAATACAATGTATTTACAGTAAAATCTCTCCTAACAGACAACTCTTTCGTTTAGAACAATTTTAAAAAATCTTTTCCTGAAAGTATAAGGATTTAGACTCTTTAGAAACGGACAAGGACAGGTAAATCTACGGGCATTCATTAACGATACCGAAAGATAAATTTAGATCATTATCCGTTCCATGTTTCAACAAAAACAACATTCAAAAAATGTTTAAAATGAAGGAAAAGCATATGGGTATATGCTACACCTATAAATGCATAATTACAGCAATATATCATTCTTATTTTAATGAATAAAACGTTTGACGTCTTCTACAAATATAATAAGTCCTTGAAATACGACAACTGGTTTTAAATATAAATCTGATGCCAGAAACCGCGTTGGGTTTGTTGGGAACAAGATGGTTATCTATACCTCTGACTTTAAATTGGTAACAAAATGGACTTGATATAATTTTATTTTAAGGTAAAAGAGATTTAATCCAAATTTAGATTAAATATTGGAATGTTTTATAATACCAGCAAATTGAAAAAAAAAATATTTCAATAAATAAAAATCAAAAAAGTAAAACTTTTCATTTAAGTAAAAACATAAAATTATTTTTAAAAACAAAATAAATAAATACAATTAAACAAATTTTTACCATGATTTTGCTTGTAATTTTTTTTTTCCAATTAGCTCGATATTTTTCTATTACCTCTAATACACGACACGGTACAATATTTTACTTAATTAATCCTCTCAACTTTCTAAATAAATTAATAATTATTACTTAACAAATATTTTTTTCTAAGCTTAGAACATTAAACACTTATTCTTCCATAATACAATGAATTGTAATTTAACGTACTATATCTTCTACCTTGATGACTCTAACACAGAACTCTCATCTTCACGATCTTAAAAGTTTGATTTTAGTAATTTAATAATTATAATAAGTGCCCAAAGAAATTTTAAACAACAAAACGACACCTTTTACCAAGATAATTCATAATAAGATAGACCTACTTGATTACTTAGGCAATCCTTCAATTGGTAGTTCAGGAAACGGTAATGAAGGTAGAATTATTATAAAAATGCTTACTTAGATAGTGCACAAGGAATGAAGAAGATTTCACATACCTGAAACACAAAAAAATACATAAATAAATATACATGATTTATAAATTATTAACGATCTACCTCGTGGGTACAACCTAAAATAAGGTATTAACTACACGATTTAATTAAATAGTTGGCTTACAAATATTTTATTTTAATGCAACCACTCTCGGATGGTTAAATAGTGATCCTATGCATACGTTTTGTTAAAGTAATATTGTGTTACAATACTGCAGGACGAAAGAAAATTTTGAAATAGTACAAATTACACTGATCTACAAAAAGAAACTTTTAAAAATTTGATTTGATAATTTAGAATGATGTTATTTTTTTATTTATTTATTTTTTTAGAACGCTGAAACCGAAAATGAACTCTGTTTTTTTTCCATGACGTACGGATTTTTCTCAAATATTTGGTATATGATACCAGCGTTATAGTATAAACATTACTCCTCCTAGGGGACTTAAACGAGCAATTTTAATTTTCTAACGATGTTAAAATATACAAACACACAAATCCGATTTTACTGAGAGAAATTTATTTCAAGAAATTGTACACTGTATTTACGACTGTTATGAATTATTTTTACAAACCTGAGGATACGATTCTAATAACACCAATCGCTGTCTACATATGTCTGACCTCCAGCTATGGTCCAAACTTAAATTTGAAAATCAACCTTAGCGCAATCCTCCCACCTTCGTTTCGGTTTACCTCTGAAACGTTTATCAGTTACTTCAGCGCTTATGTACTAAAACTTTAAGAATTTAAATTCTTCATTTCTCTTTCTCCAGTCCAAAACGTTAACACAATATTGAATTTCAAAAACCGTAAGGTTTTGTTTTCTTTTCCTAATCCACTTCTCCTCGGAAATGTGCTCATGCATTAATAATGTTATATTTTTTCAGTATAATATTTTTATGTTTGTTTTTTTTTAAATTATATAAATTGAAACAATTACAATATACAATAGATATATAAAATCTAAACTTGAGCGAAAATGGATTAATGTTAGTGGCTAAATTTCTGGAACATAATGTTTTTATATTTGTAACAGAAAAATAACAAACGTTTCCCTACTTTAACCCTGCGTTTACTTGATAATTTTTTTTATTTTTTTTATTAGTTGCCGTAGTTACTCGTAGATACCGTAGACCCAAAAAAGTTTCATTTATATCCCATTTTAAACGTATTCCACGCTCCAATATCGATATGAGTGAACTCCTCGATATTTCTAATACTTACCTGTATTTAGTCCTACCTATATTTAATTCGACGAGATCTAATTTTTTACCAGCTGTAATCAACGTATTTATACTACGTTGAATATATTCCACGTTTTATCCGAACAGTACTGAATCATCAGCATAAGCAAACAAATTTATTTTACGATCCGGATTTGTAGTCTTTTTGGTATGCATTACCTTTCTAATGACATGGTCTAGTGAAAAATTAAATTATAATAACTATAAATTATAAATTTATATATATCTATATAATATATAAAGTACATTATAATTAAATCAACCCTAATAATCAGCAAAGCCATTAGCAAAATGACCCCTGTCCGTTACCTTTATAAATATTTCAATGACAGTGATTGATTTACATTCAGTCGATGTGCACACAGTGACAGTCACGCATTACAAATGCCCCTTAATTATTAGTAACGATTATTAACAACTGGTGAATATTTAAACACCTGCATAGCAACGCTGGATTGTAAAAACCGGATTTAAACATTCTGTCGCTGTAAAGACTAGACTGACAGCTGAAATATAATCAACACATTAACTCTAGTGCCAGCAAAGGGGTTGGGGTGGGGGTTCGCAGCGATGAATTACAGAAGGACATAACGAGGGCAGTTGATTACTGCATCAATTACCAACATGGACTGCTAATGTTAATCCAGATTACAGCAGTCACTGCAACCCAATCTCTCTCCAGTTTTTTTGAACGGTCTGATAATGATGAAATAGTTAGTTTATATCAACAATAGTTCCACTTCCAGAACAGCAAGCTAATGAATTTAATTGGATAATTCACCAAAGTAAAATAAAAAAGGGATATTCTGTTCCAATTAAAAAAAAAAATCGAATTTCGTGTCATTTTATACGAATCATTTATATTACGAACAACCGTATTGTTCGATTTTCATAAAAGACACTAATGTTTGAATTTAAAGGGGAAAATTATGATTGGTTAACCCTTGAATAAAAAAAAAAATGATTTATTTATTGACTTTTTATATCGTTAATAGATAGAGATGTGTGGCGATTGAAGAAATTAAAAAGATATAATTAATGTTAATTGTGATAATTTATTATGAAATATGATTGGTGATAACGGATAAGGTAGTTCATTATAATAAAGATAATTTATGATTATGAAAAGCTTTGATAATTTATGATATATAAATAAAATGTAAATTAGAATAAATAATGTGTTAGTTTTAATGAACTTACATTTTTATTTTTAATTATTTATTGTTTTTGTTATTTTCTTAATAAGAAATCCTATGATAGTCTGCTCATTGCGTCAAAGGTCCGGTAGAGTATCGGTAATATTCCTCAAAAAGCTTTTAATGACTCCATATTGGTGAATTAAGTAAATAGTGGAATTGTAATTAAAATTATCTCATTTTTTAAATAATTATTAAGCTCCATTATAACGTTTACCAAAAGAAATACGACATTTACAATCAGAGAAATGTGGCTGTTGGCACATACAAAACCAAGTATATGAAAGAATTTATTTAGTTATTTTTTATACATACCTAAGATGAAGTCGGTTCTTGTTCATTCGAAACAAATATTCCTTGAAATTATTAAAAACGATGTTTGAAAGATTTTTTTTTTATGGTGTAGCTCAAATGGTAAACTACTATTATATACTTATTTAATCTATAAAGTTATTTTACAATTCTAATAAAAACCAAACGAGAATCTCGTGTCCTGAATTTGATGAACTATTAGAATTTAATTACTTGAGACTTCTTTTAAATAATTAATGTTGATAAAATCCTAGTACAAATTTTAAGACTCAGTTGGTCTCATATAAAACCTCGATCGATTCAGTTTTTCATCGATTTCTAAGGTAGATATCGGTTCTATATTAATTTTTAAGCTAGACTTCTGTCGATATAAGAATATAAGAATATACGACAGGGCCATTATTCAAATACTTCAATACGACTTTCTTATTTCTTTAATTTAAAAAAATTCAATATGATGTTCACATAAAACGAAATCAATTTTAAGTTTGAACTTTTGTTTTTTAATCTAATTTAAGGTTAAAAAAACTACCTTTCTCGAAATGCTCCAACGTCGGGGATTTAATAAGACCCCTATCGATGGCAGACGGCCTAAAGAGCCATATCAATATTTGAGATGAGGTTTTGTTCACCGAACTGGATCCTTTAACTCGCCTCCCTGAGCATTCTGCATATTTTATAAGTACCGAGGCCAACTTTACAAACAGAATTAAAATCACAACAGCCCTCTCCCTTCTACCTTTCTCTCCTAATACGGACAGCAAACAGTCCTCAGGACCAACTTAACTATTCTATCAATTAATACTTTTGCCAGAATCCCTGATTAATATTATTTTATTTACCTAGAGAAGACAAAAATATGTAGTGCATTGTTATAAATGAGGGACGAATTTTATCTCTCAATTACGTTTTTTTTTCTATGACGACAACAAAAAAAATGGCTCCTTCAATGGTCAGGGTCTAGTGCAGCTGCCGTTCAGTTTATTCTTATATACAATATGATAATTATTAGTTAATTACTACCCAGTATATAACTCCCAAGAGAACGAAGATCTTATTCACTTCTTGGGAATAATTTCTTTTTCTTATAATAAAATATAAGAATAGCCAGTTGAACTGCTCACCAAAGAATCTAATTGAAGAACTCTTGGCAACAATTTTCGACGGGCTACACAAGAAAGAGCTCAGTTGGTTAAGATGTGCGGGATCAATGGCCATATCACAGTTTGATATTTTTATTTTGTTTCTTTTTTAATATAAATGCTATATCGTTGTTTTACATTACTAACCTATTGATTTTTTAAAGCATATAACTTATTGATATAATGACAATAATTTTCATTTATTACAAGGTTTGTTATATGGTAGTGAATTCGTGTGGATAATCTTATATAAGAAGAATTAAATATTTATGATTTTAAATTTAAAAAATAGGCTTTTAACTTATAATAAATGAAATGACCTGGGCAGAATAGCCTGCAAAAGAAACTCTAAATTAATGTGAGGAAGAAATTATAATTGAAGATGTCCTTGAGGATAGCTAGAATGGCCGAAACGTTGGACTGGTGAAAAATAAAAAGTGTTGAGACAAAAAAGGATACAAATTTTTGATTTATTTAATAAATAATTACCTTGTCTCAAGAAATTGAAATAATATAATTAAAATAATTTTTATGTTTAATAAAGACACTTTTTTAAAAATAAATTTTGATGAAAATAATGTAAGAGTAGAGAAATGGAAAGAAATGATATCAGTTTAATAATATTAAATAATAAAGAAAAATAAAACGAAATTTATTTATAAATTCTTAGGATAATAAGTTAATATTTGTCTCCCATCGGGATGTTACGTATCGTTCGGTTTATCTTATTCCTTCTGTATGAACACAATACTTTAATTTTGTACAATAATCTTTTAAATCAGTATAAAGGTAATAATAATTGTCCATTTTATATTACTGTTGGTTTTTAAAAATATGAGTAAGGTTTTAATTTCTGATTGTTGTTTTGTTTATCGAAAAACTTTATGTATAATAAAAAAAACAATTGTGAATGTATATCTTTAAATATATAATTCATTTTTGTACAACGGTATATATAGATCTGTAGAGATGAAGATTCCATGAAATCTTCACAAACCCAATAAAGCATATTTAGGCCAATCCAGACTGCTTATTGTAATACCAATACGAAAATCATTTCTAATGGCCTTAATACCACAACAGACGTGGCTTAGGATCAGAATCCGCCTACATCAAATTCTATATCCACACATTGTTGCCCTGATATCTTGATAATGAAACTGTTCTAATCCTCGGATTTAAACCAGGCCTATTACCAATGAGCATATACATTCATCCAAATCCTTTTTTGCACTGATTTAGAACGAAAAAAAATATAAATGTAAATTGTGTAAACAGAATGTTCTATTTTATTCAAGAAATCGTTTAAAAAAAAAAGTGACAAATTAAATAATATATATAAAACTTTAAAAAAAATGACTGCAGTCAGACATTAGCGTAAAAGATCTAAGAAGCAAATCAATCGTGAAAAATGTCTCCAATCTAGTTTTTCTTTGTATGCAGGCTTACTTGTGGTTGAGACATAAACGTCCTACTTAAATGATATTATGATTTAATCCTACTTAGATCATATTATGATATGATATTTTTTATCTGGTTTCGATGCGGTCGATTTTCTGGTATAGAGCGGAAAAACTGCGAAGAGAATGAAGATGCTTTTCACTTCTTGGGAACCATCTATTCTTCTTATAATAAAATATAAAAATGGCCAGCTGACCTGCTCACCAGTAAAATTATTCAGTTTATTAAAAGGCTCTAATTGGAGAACTCTTGGCAACTATTCGTTCGACGGGCTACACAAGAAAGAGCTCAATGAGTTAACATGTGCGGGATCAATGGCCATATCACAGTTTGATATTTTTGTTTTGTTTCTATTATAACATAAATACTATATCGTTGTTTCAAATTACTGACTCGTTTTTTCATAGCATATAATCTATTTTTAAAAAAAAAGTTTTACTATTTATTTAATTTTTTGAATATATATTTTTTTTAAAATAATAAACATATTTCATTCCTTCATAATTAATAATGAGTGTATATTTTTATGCATTATTTATTGTTGCATGGTTCAAGTTGTGGAGAACAAACCCTGAAAAAGGAGCATTACTCTAAAATGTTGGTTTTTTGTTTAATGAAAAGGAATACATTGGAGTTGATATTGATTAAAACTGTTTTTTGGACAGTATTTAGCACTGATGTTTGGAGATGCAGAGTTTTGATTATTATTTTATTCTCCATCGTTTATTAAAAGAATAAAAATTAATATAATTTAAAATAAATTTCAAAATTTAATAATTTTGATCCATATAAATACCTAATTTAATTATACAAATGAATTCAGACCATAAAATTTTTTCAATATTAAACAACTATATAGATGGACTTGGTCGCCCAATAAAGCTCAAGTGAAAAAAAAAAACTTCATCATTATGACTAATGAGGAATTTAATTCGAGTCAATTTAAGAGCGGTTTATTAAGGAGTATATGCGGGAGAGATGTCGGGCTTATGTTTGAAATTAAAAACTAATTTGATACCAGCCAGAAGTGAGTGATTCTCAATAAATGGCTATACTCTTTTTTTCTGAGTGAGTAAGAGATCAGTGAGTTATGGGGCGCAAATGGAAATTTTATCTTTCTAAAACAAGTGATTTTTTTAAACAGACTTTTCGTCTAGTTATTTTATGATCCTAAATGGGATGAAAATTAAATTAAATACATAGTTTGTAGCAGTGCTGCTACCTTCCTATCAATCAATGACCGCTTCCTCTAAATGTATATATTTAATATCACAGTGTCTAGTGATTTACATGCTGAAAAACCAGATGATATAAAAAAGATATATTATTATAGAAATTAATAAAGAATTAAAGACTTGATTAATTTGGAATGAAGATAATTTATAAAATTGTTCTGTTTAATAGAAATTTTTTGTAATTGAAACTATCCAAAAATAATATCTGCATCAAACTTGAAGCTTTATCCAAAACTTTACATTAAAAAAAATGTACTAATCGATATGAGAATTTAGAATATACAACATGTATATTAGGTCACTATACAACATGTATTGAAAGTTAAAGAAATTCATTTATCTTACCTTTGAGATTAAGGAATGTAATTTTATTGGACAGAAATGCTTAATTTTTACAAAAATGAAATGCTGCCCAATAGACTGATTATTAAATATCAAACAAAAATTTAGCAAACAAAACTACCACCTTGGTTATGGAAAAATAATACAATTAAAGTGTGAAATCTCCGAATTAGTATTATTTTGTTAAGTATACTGTATTTTTGCTAATAATGATCCGATTTGGATAATTGTTTTTGTTTTGTGGTTTTATTATTTTTTGAAGAGGATTTTTATATGGTTCAATATTTTATCTGAAATAAAGATTTATCCTACAGAAATAAAATAAAAGATGCTCGGTATGCAATTCGATTGAATGAATTGCCATGTCAACACTGTCTATATGCAAACAATAGAGCGATATAAATAATTCTTGTTTTGTTTTTTTATAGAACTTAATCACTTTTAAAATAACAGGAACACATTGTAGAACAAACTATATACCTGCTTCACAAACTTTTTTTCGGATACATGGATTGTACACCCTTTCCCCACTGTAGCGGTCCCTCCCCGTTTTTGAACCCCTCGGCCATTATTGTTACCTCAGCTTCAGCGGACCCAGCCCACTCCCTTATAATCACATGTAGCAAAGAAAGGGCCTAATTAGTTGTATATCTAAGAGGCAAGAAAAACAACCAAAAAAAAATATGTCTTCTAATAATGTTATATCTTTTTTTTATTTATCTAAAAATCTGTTTACCATAACTTTTTATTATTTATTTCTTTAATGAACACCTATCTGGTCATTTCTGACAGAGGTTACCTAAAGGGTACCTGCCTATTCTGAACTTGGTGGGGAGTTAAGTTTTCATTTCGTGGGACTCCCAAAGAAATAAAAGTCAACTCCTAAGACCGAGTTCGAACCGCCAGTTTCGAAGGCCAAGAACTACGCCTTGACTTCTTTAGCTACAAACAGCCCATTTTCAAACACAACCGAACACTAATTGGGTTAGCATTTCGTCTGGAAAAGGAATTTATTCAACATAAATAATACATATGATAATAATTTAAAAATAGAAAGTACAGTAATTAAATCTAGAACCAATTGGTTAACTAGAACTAATGATTGGATTGATTCTTGACGAAGGAAATGCATTTGAACTAATTCATCACTGCAACCTATCTAAATGCAGATTGTTAGGAGCAATCTAGATAACCACTTAGGTGTTGTTTATAGACCCATAATCAAATTAACACATGATTATGCTATGCATGATTAACCACAAAAGAAAAACACAACTAATTTTATAATAGGCCTTGTGCTTGTTATGTCCTCGCTACAGATTGTCACAACAGGGCAAAAAGTGTTGTCAGGTTCGGATATAGATAGCGTGTAATCAAGGACGGAAGTGGGAAAGTGTTAACCCCAGGCAATATGCTGTAGAACTGATTGTCCCCCAGCGCTATCTATTGAATAATTGAAATTATTAGCAGGGCATGCAGTGGGATGAAATTGCATACCAGATGCCTTGGGTACATCCACAAACAGCGATAGCCTAAATGAAACTGTTAACTTATTCATAACCTTTTAGACCATTTCGCTGAGGTTCAGGTTTCGATTAGTTACCCGTATAAGAATTTTTTTTTCAATTCCATTCCATTTCAAGCATTTTTTATTTCTAGTTATGTTAAACGATTTCAAATAATGTTTTAATGAATATCCTTATTAAACTGTTTTACCTTCCTACGAAGGTTCCCCCGGAGAGCCCAAAATATACATATCTAAATCGAGCTTAGTTTTTTTTTTAATTTTTGACCTCAGCCTCCACTGGCTCACACTACCAGTGATGTGGCGAGAGGGATGCGCTGGGATCTTTTGAGCTCTGCTCTACCCCTCACACGTGGGGGATAGAGTGGGCTCAGGGATCCTCTTGTCGATTGTGTAAATATTGTATATAAGAGTGTAAATGTGACTAGAGATTATATTATTTTATGTTTATGTTATTTTATTTATTTATTTTTTAATACACATAGTTTATAATGTTCATTTTTCTTATCCTTCTGTTTGTATATATTTTAAGAGAGATTTTTTTCCATTTATTTATTTATTTTTATTTTTATTTTATTTTATTTTAGTATGAATGTGATCATTCATCACTATTGCCTATTGATCACAACTGTATGGCAGATTGTAATATCTATCAATAAATAAAAAGTATTTATCTTCCAAAAAAAAAAGTTTTACCTATAGGTACGAAAAAAAATCCTAGTATATAAGTAAACATAATTAAGATTTAATATGAATAAACGAAGAAGATAATAATTTTTTATTTGTGTAATACATTAAAAATTATGTATATATGTTAGAAATATGAATAACTAATTGGAACGGAGTTCAAAATATAATAGATGAGATGCTGAAATATAATTGTTGTCAAAATTAATTTTACATAGTTCTATGTATCTAATTACTCGTCTTCATGACTAGTTAATTATTCTATTTTTATACCAATTATCGAATTATTTTAGGCCCCCAAGGTTTTATTTTATTCATTTAATTGTTTTTTAATATTTCATAATATGCTGGATGTGTTTTAATAAGAAACAATACCAAGATTAAATATTTATATTACACTTAACTTTTATCGTCTGTAGAATGTTAGTTGATAAGAGAAGACACAATTAATTCATAGATATCAACATAGTTTATTTACGTCTGTTGAATCTTATTTTATTTTTTATTTACTTATTTTGTCTAACTTGCATAACTTACATTTAATTTCCTAATTGCGTCTAACTTAAGCTAATGTTGCAATTTGTATGTTGAATTACGTTACATTTCTTTCAATTCAATTTTTATTTTAATTCGTTTATTGAGTTGTTGTATTGTTCGATTTATTTTTATTTGTTTTACGTTGTTATGCATTTTATTTTATATGATTATTATTTTACTTTCAATCTGCCTTATCCCTTTTGTAATATTTTGACTCATATTTAATTGTTATATCTTATGTTAAACACACTTCATTTCTTTTATATCAATGTTATGTTTTTTATTCATATACTTTAATTCTGTAAACTGGCATTTCAAACTGGTATATTTAATTCTTCTTCATTGCATCTTGTCATTTTGATCTCTGAAAAGGCCTCGATGTGATCCAAAAATATTTGTCATGATGTTCCATATAATTCTTAAAGGAGGTTGAGATTAACCAGTTTGGTACATCCGATACTTAACCCGCTTATTAAGCCCTGCGCATACAAGCGGGCAAAAGCGCCTAGTGGAACCGAAAACCAGCTTGTGATTCATTTGAACCATAGTTTATCGTATTCAAAAAGAAATGGTATGATTGCCTAATTAACAATGAAAAATTTAATATGAACTAAAAGTTATTTAACTTATCCATTTTTAACAATATTTTAAATATATTATAACCAAAAATATTATTTTTATAAATGATTTTTTAGTAAATAATCATAAGGTTGTATATTCAATTGTTTAATTAATAATATCATTATTTCGACGAAAACGTTTTGGATGAGAAATCAGATAAATAAAAGCATAACAACTTTTATAAAGAATTTATAAATAATAATAATAGAGTCATACATAAAGATGCCAACCTCCTTCCCTAGGAAAGGAGTACATAAATAAATAGCGCTATGTTTTAGCGCATTTAGTTATATCTATAAATGTTACTAAATGGGCCAAGGTGAAAGAACTTGTATTCTTCTTAATATTACACAATAAAGACAGGAAATAATAATTTAGACTTGATATATAAGAGCTAATTACAAAATTTAATGGTTGATGGTTTTAGGGAAACCGTCGTTAAGTGCTACTTACAGAGTCTCATCATATATTCAGGAGTTTATTTCTTCACGCCATCAAATGCACAGGCAGTCAATATTGTATTTGGGAAGATGAGTAAGCCGTAAAAAGGTTTGCAACATTTTAGCGCTCCCTTAACTATGATAGACTTTTAATTATTTTCAATAATTGATTGAATTAACACTCTATAATATATATTGCTATGTATCGAGCTTTGGACATCCGGGATACTATTAAGGTGTTTCGTCATCTGCTCCTGATCAGGG
>NW_027107578.1:2255639-2263776 GCF_000696795.3 Halyomorpha halys | reverse complement strand
AACAGCCTTTGGAAAGGAATCCAATTATAATAATAGTTTTTTAGGACTCAATTTATAATCAATTAATTAACTCATTTTTGGATAATTGCCTTCAGCGATTATCCTGGCATCCCAAGTAAATCAGCTACTAGAACATAGCAATATATATATATATATATATATAATTTTGTTACTTTAAGAAATAATAAACTCATTAAAATATATATCCATCAGAAACTAGTATAAAACTCAGTTCATAATTTTAAAACCAGTGGATTTAATTTTTTTTATGACTGAAGATATGAGTTATTGAAGGTATTATGTTAAAAAAAATCTTAGAAAAACTTAATTTAATAACCTTTTATACTGGAAAACTAACTACATTATTCAGTCCAATTAAACAAGGTACCACAACCACTAAGTAATGCATATTTGAAATATTTTTCTAAGCAAAAGTCTCTTTTTTTCATTAACCTTCCATCCATTCATAATCCATGTCTGCTTTCATAATAATATTTTTAAATGTTTTTAAAGCTGTTTTTTATCTTTTTCGAAATCAAAATTTCCTAATTAAATATATTTGTATATTCTAAAAAAGAAAAATCTGAACTTTTATTTTGATAATAAATTGTTGACGTCTTGTTTGGTATATTTTGTATGCCTTATCAAGTACCTTTTGCTAATCCATCCTCAATTTTTACATTTCTTGGTTTTTTAAACAGAACTATAACGATGAATTTCAAAAATGTTATTTAATAGTATTTATAATAAATACAATTATATCAATGTTTGTTTATTGCAGTAAAATATTTATTGTAGTATATATACACTCCGGAAGATGGTTGCCTAAATCTAAACCGTTGAAAACCAAAAAAAATGTGTAGAGTATAATTAAATAAAAAAGGAAGTACTAAGTAACATATCCTAATTCTGTGATTAATAAATCAGTAGAAAACTGTAATAGGTGTGATAGTGCTTCTGTACTACCACAAGAGTCATCGCGTAAACTGTATACACTACGAAAGTCGATTTGTCAGTCGCTGTCGTGGCTGTGAAATGCCACATTTAAACGGAATTTCGTAGCTGAACAGCCTTAAAATGTACTTTCGCCTATGTCACGCTATATCTGTTGAGTCCTTCCTGTAACAATTGTGATTGCGACATTTCCTGCGTGGCTGTGAAGCATCACGATGTAAACTGGTCTTAACGTGACAGTAGCTATACTACTGTTACATGTACTACCAACTATCAGGGCTACTAAAACAATACTTTCAAGACGGCAACTATCATACAGTCTACACCAAGGTAACGGCCATGGTAAATTACTCTCAAAACGTATTTATTTTTATAAATACACATTTAACTAAAATTTATTCAAAGATAAATTTTTATTTAATGTTGATCAATAATTTTTATCGAGTAATCTTTTTAAGTAAAAATTCCTTTTTAAAATTTTAATTTAAAAAATAAAAAAATGTGCATTAATTTTTATTGTGAAATTTATTGAAAACAATTGATAAATGTTTTGTATGCTGCTAGTACAGGTTATATTAGGTGGACAAATTGTGTCCGCTGGCACACCTGACGTCGGGTGGGCAAAGGGTTTAGGACCCTTGGCTATAGCCTTATGTTGCAGTGCACAACACCTAAATGTTAAATAAATGAATAAATAATGAAGATAGCAATGTAAAGTTGATAAATAATAAGGGTATTGGCAGATTTTTTTTTCTATTGAAATATGTAAAATCTTATACGAATAATGAGAGATAGATAACGTAAGTTTTGTTTCTAAACCAATACAAGTGTAAGATTGTAACTCCTAAAACAGAAGCAGCTGTACGCAGATGTACTATTACTGTAAACAGAGGAAAAGGAGGGAGGTCTACGTAAAGTGTGTAAAAAAAAACAAATACTGGTTTGGTTTCATTCTCGAGTTTCTTAACTTTGAATTAACATGATAAAAACAAACCAATCAATAAAACTGTAACCTTAACATGTCAAGGATGGCAGGTTTGCAAAAATTGGTGTAGTAATTCTTCGCAACAAACCAGAATTGGTCAGGAGCGGCTCTGGCCACAGCAAAACACTACAGTAAATCACAGATTCATTTCTTAGTAAGAAAATTATGATTTTCATTGATGGAATCTGAAATCTATTAAGTCATAAAAAATTTGGTCAACGCATCAAACAACTTTCACTAGTCATCCTACATACGCCGTCACCATATTACAAGTATACACAGAATGGTGGACTCATGATGTAATTATCGCTGTTTTTGTGACTTAAAAACAAAAAAAAAATCTTTAGATCAAGAAAACCAATTTTTTAATGTTTCTGGTACCACAAAATTCGTATTTTAGATACTCTCGAGGTGGGAATAACGAACATAAACTTAATAACAAATTCCTGCCCAGAATACACCAGGGCCCTGTTTCCTAATGAAAGCTAATAGTATTAGTTCAAAATACAAGTATACAAACTACTTAGAACTGACACTAATACTTTTTTTTCATAATAGGGAGGACTATTACTGATATTGCAGGAGTTAAAAAGTACTAAAGAACAAGTTACTATTGTACAAGTCAGTGTAATTGTAATAAGTTGAATCGACAAGACTAATAGTATTAGTTTGTACTTTATTATGAAACAGGTCCCTCTTTAACAAAATATAACAAAACCGTAATCTAATCGGAAAATATCGGTTGTTCTCGGCTTTTCCTGTTCGAATAATTTTTTTTCTCCTTCATAAAATTATTTAATATTTTGCATTTGAACATTGTTTATTGTTGCTAACAGTTAAAACTTAAAATTTAGTCATTTAAGCCCTGTCAGATTACTTCATGAGGATTATCCTTAATCAAACCTACCTGATATCAAAGGTTATTTAATTGTATATTGGCATAATGGGTTTAAAATCGTTGGAGCCGTTTTTAAGAAAATCGAAGAAGAGAAAAATCGATTCTATAAATTGGTACTTCTGATCAGTCGATTTTATCGGAAAAGTTGCTGTCATATCTCAGGCTTATATCCACCTTAAATAGATAATTTAATTTCAGTATGAGTCATAGGTTTTGAGCTAGGTTATGATCACACACGCAGAAAATTTTGCGAGACTTAGTTATTTGGACTAAATTTGCACGATAGTAATGCTTTTCCTTACTATATATTTCACATACAGCTAACTAAAGTAAAAATCTGAATAGCTATAGACAATCAGTTCTCACGGTATGAGAGTGTCATAGAAAATACATTTGCACATTATTATACCCATACGTGTATAATTTATACGATGGATTTTGATAAAATTGATGTAAGACAATGTAGATAATATTTATTTTGAAAATTACATCCAAGTCGGATCAAAGGTGGTGATAGTACAACAAAAAGCAAGAATTTAACTATATCCAGACAGATATGGAACAAAAGTCGTTTGACGTTTCGGCCAATTCGGCCATCCTCAAAAACAATCTTAATACAATTTTAGAACCACATCAATTTAAAAAAAAAAAAACTTAATGTAGCCTATTCTTATCTGGTCATTAATCTCAGTCCAGAATTACCTTGTTTTGTCAATTATTCGTATTATATTAAAAATTAAAACTTTTAATCACAGTTAATTTTCATTATTATAATTTATCACAACTATATAACCTTCCCCACACTTTATAATAGTGAAAATCAACTGTGATTAAAACCTTTAATTTTCTACTTTAATAGGAAAATTTGACAGAATATTACCCTATCTTGTCAAATCTTCCTATTATATATAATATTCCTCCTGTGAAGTGAAATTAATGATCTGGGTAGCCTGCATAACTTTTTAAAATTGATGTGGTTCTAAAATTCTATTAAGATATATATTCTTTGGTTTTTTTTGTTAAAAATAAAATGGTAGATAAATAGTTAAAACAAAATGGATTCCTAGAATTATTTCAGCAATAAATTCAGGAAGCGGTATCAAGTTTAAAAGACATATAAGTGGAAACTAGGCCTACAGACTGTGTAAGGTCTTAAGCCTGCTCTAAGTAGGTCATAAAGCTCTCAGGTTCCGTACAGGTACTTAGAGGTACATAGATACTAGTACAGTCACCTAGATATAGATACTGCTATCTGTTAGGTCCGAGATCTTGATACCCTTATCATGGCCTCTTTAAGCTATTTATGGTGGCCCTGGCCCCTTTAGCTATTAAGCCTTACGAAGAGGGTTTGTATATCTTCTCTCTTCTCTACTGCAATGGAAATAACGACACTAACCCCATTATCTTCTCTTATTAAGGAAGATACACAGAGGAAGAATTAAGTATAAAAAATATCTTTCCGTATTTAATTCTGAATTTTGCGATAGGTTTGTGTTTAAAATCGTTGGCTATTTAATTTATTTTAAACGTCATTCGATTATTTATTAATATTGAATAGAAATTGTAATAATCTAATATTGAATATTAAATCAGATAGTATGGCATTATCGACATATTAACTACAAAGTGATAAACAAATTGGACAAACGACTAACTTGGAATCCTCACACAAGATTAAAAATGGAGGAAACTGAACGTCCCTTCTAATTACTATAGCACTTATTAGACAAACGGTCTAATCCATTACAAAAACTGATCTACATGACTGTAATAAGGCTTATCTGAACATGGAGTTGAGCTTTGGGGCTCCACTAAACATTCAATATCCCGTATCCGATCCTTACAATCCAAAATCCTTCATAAAATCATCAATGCTCCTTACTTTGTCACAAATAAAATCATTCATAAATATCTTAATGTCCATTATGTAACCGATCTAGCCCGAACCAGATATCAATTCTTCCATCATAAACCCCCTAACCACGCCAACCTACTTGTATCTAACCTTGATTCCTCTTTCATTGCTGGTAAGCCTCCGAGGCACCTAATGAAGAAGACCATTAAGATTTCTACACTAGAAGATCTCGTTCTAGTATAGAAATGTTATTAGAGTGCTACTAATGGGTAGTTTCTCTACATTCCAGTATCGTACCATTATAATCTTAAATCAAATACTAGTATTTTAAATACATTTGTAAATGTCAATAAATAAATTTTTAAAAAATATATTTATCAAATTAATGTCGCACCTTTCCTCATTTCGTTTTCTAATGCCTTTTACAACTGAACAATATTACTTTGGGCCAAATATTCAAGCAATACTTTTAAATTACATCAAGACTTTGCTCTTGGTTTAATGTAAGGCGCATACATTTCGCAATTATGTAATATCTAACATTTAGTATTCCATCATTTCTTCCTTTTAACCTTAGTTTTATTTCCTCACAGATTCCATTTCTTTATATGTCGTTAACTCCAAGTTTCTATAAAGATATTATTAGATACATGCGTTTGAAATCCTACAACATCTAATTCTATATATTTCCTCAAAATGTACTGATTTAATGTTTAAAAGTTTAAAATGGTGCCAAAAGTACCAGATTATATCTTTAGCGATTTCATCGACCTTCTTTATGATCACAGTCGTCAGTACCGAAGGGACAGACTAGACAATACATGCCATGAACAATGTATGAATCAGTTTTCAGTTATTAACCTTAAAGTTTTTTTTGTCTTTTTTTTGCGTACCCTTCTGTGGAAAAAATAGTTATTACCGTGTACAAAATATAAATATGAAAGATATATACAAGTGCTGAACCTTTCTTTTACCGGAAGGTATTTTAAAGTTTATTAGTGTGCGTCAGTTGTGTGCGGAGAGGAGCGGGCGCCAAATTTGCACTTCAGGTATATGCTGAGCGGGGAGGGTCCACTTTGTTGGTGGAGAAATTTACAGAAGAACAACTTCTAAGTTGAATAAATGGTAAAGATAGTAATTATTATTCAACGGGAAATGATGGGATTTATTTAATAATAAAAACTTGTCCAATAAGTTAATTAATAGGTTGGTTCCAACACGAGCTCTTACCATCGTCAAACTCGTGTTGGAACAAGCCTCATATAAAGCTTTTATTGTGTTTTACTATTCACTAGGAAACTATTAAAACTGATGACCTTCTATATAATAATGCTGTTATAATGGAACGCATAGCTCCTTCAATATTTCTCAAACAATAGGTTCAATGCTTATGATTATTTGTTTATTCTTAAATAAGATCTAATTTTTTTTTTTAGTTTTATCAGAGTCATTTAAAGTTTTTACAACATATAAATCATAAATTTGTATTCATAATGTTTCAAGGTTGAATTAAAATATCCAAAACCTTTGCGAATTGTAAAATAGGATTCAAGGAACAAACTAACATTGATTTTACGATATTCTATTAAACTTTCAAAACTTTACAATAACAAGTCTTAGGAAGTCCAGATTGGTTCCAAAGATCACCGATAGGACGAACTAACAAAGCAGTCGACAAAGTTTTGGACCTAATCACAAGTTAAATGAAAAATATTCCTCTAACTAAAGAATTTGATTAAGACAGGTGATTAAAAAATAGTAACAATTTAATAATTTATGCTTATATTCAGATTGTTCGATTTAAAATTATTTTCTGTATTTGTTTGTGTAGTGTTTACAGAGTCGTATTCAAACATTTTTTGGCAATGTTTGATGTGCTTAGTAGACTGCTTTTTGTCCTTCTTTTAACCCGGAAGAAGTTTAGCCTTGAGCATTTCGCTCATATTGCAAAGTAAACGTTTTTATTTTCCTAGTGCTTTTTCTATTTTGTATATACTTTTACCCACCTTACGTTAATCCTTCGATGTTGTTATTTCCTCTTCTACCTCCCCACCTTTACTCAATTTAGTTTTACTTTGGCCTCCTCGACAATAAGATTGAGCATTCTCTCACTAGTAAGCTCCTAGCGTGACATATTTTTTTCTTAAAAGAGCATTTTGCTCATTTTGACACCTCCTATGTTTCTAACTTTAAATCAGAGCAGAGGGAAGAAAAACATAAATCTTTTACGAAATCTTGATTCTTCAGCCCCTGATAGAAGAGCTATAATTTACAATTTTAATTTCAAATAGCTTTGAAAGTAATCGTAAAGATTATGGTCATCACATCCAATTGCATAATAAAAAAGTATATAACGTCTACCATGAGATAAATCCCTTTTCCTTTTTCTAATCAAGTTTTAATCCATTGCAACTTCTACTCGTTTTCTCTAGAGCCAATCCATTATTAGAAATGATAATGGGTAATACAATTCCTTCCTTAAGGTGGTAGAGTTACTGCTGTCCTTCACATTCGAATTGCTAATGACAATATCATTTCATTTCTTTACTCCATTTCCTTTCTCTATAAATTATAAAAAGACTAATGAGTCCTCTTCCACTTTGTTTCTTCAGGATATGTATTTTTTAATACCTTTCTTCTGTATCATGCCAGTAACTCTAAGAGCCAGCGGTATGACCTGATAGATGAGGACATAGGGGCTAAGATCCCAGAGTACTTGGTTCAGTAAGTCGTAGGTTCTATTCTCACCTGAGTCAGTCAATATTTATTCCGCAGAAGCCCTGAAGAATGCATTTTGACAACTCCACTCTGAGGTTACATAGGCCTCAATAGAGGTCCTTTCTAGCTAAAGGCTGTCCATTTTAACACTCGAAATGGATAATCGAATGCTTTTGTACTATTAGTCGGTGAATGGTATGTTTTCAAGTGGTAGTAAGACATGTTTCTCGAACACTAGATTCGTCCTTGAGCTCTGTCTTACCCTCACATTTGAATAGAATTTCAAGATTCCGCCATCTGGTAGCAACTATATGAAGCAGTAGGCTTTGGTAGCGATCTTGGTCTCTACTACGAGGAGAAGTGTGAACAGCATCTCAAGAGTACAAGAATATGCACTTTCAGGATCACAATAGCTCACCGTATATGCTACAACATCTTCAAGTTTAGTGAACTTGTAAACAGTATCTATTATTAAACTTAGTAAGTAAATAATAATAGTAATAAGTAAACTTAGTAACAGTATCTATTATTATATTGCTATGTACTAGTAGCAGATTTACTTGGGATGCCAGGATAATCGCTGAAGGCAATTATCCAAAAATAAATTAATTAATTGATTAAAAATTGAGTCCTAAAAAACTATTATTATAATTGGATTCCTTTCCAAAGGCTGTTTGTGTGTTTACCAGTTTACCAATTAAATACCTTTATGTTTATAAAATGTTCT
>NW_027107578.1:2253524-2255069 GCF_000696795.3 Halyomorpha halys | reverse complement strand
TCTGCTTCGATACTTAAAGGTTAGTCAATCTAATTTTCTCAGAGGCCTCTGGTAATGTGACAAACTTAATACAGATGTTTCCATATCCGAGGATGCTAAAAGCTTCCCAGAAGAATACCCTGATCAGGAGCAGATGACGAAACACCTTAATAAACGACATATGTTTGAAATCATGGCTAATTCCTCGATACATAGCAATATATAATACCATTTATAATTTAATGTAGATCCATTACAATATAAAATCAATATTAAATACTAAACCATATTATACTATATTTTATAATATTACTATATAACCACGTGTCTTATTATTCAATGAAGAATTGAGGCTTTTATCACTATATCACCATTCTTCATTTATTTTAAAATCTATTAAATACAGTCAACTCCATTTATTCAAACCAACAATACCATCAAATTTCAATTAATTTGGGTAATATCCCCCAACATTTTACTCCAGGGAATTAAAACAAGATCCTTTACATCTAATTATTTATATGAGTCAGGTTCTCTGAGGCGTTTTTTATTATTTCCTTGTTTTTAGTTCAAGGTGTTCAATTCATCCCCATTCATGTTTAATACTACACATTTTTCTAACCCAAGGGTCTTATTTATTTTTTTTGTAGAATACTCCAGCTAGATCTGACAAATTTCTCAAGTATTTATCGCTCAGTACAGATAAATTTACATCCTTAATATATAAGATCTGAGTATTATTGTTATTATTCAATAACCTTACGCATGTTAGTAATTAGTGTATCCTGTGTGAGTAACCTTCATATCTTCAAAAATAATTAATAAATAAAAAATAAGGAGTATAAATCCCATTACACATCTCAAGTATCATATATATTATACCATGGTATATATCAAGGGATATTTTATTAATATTAGCTCTAATATTTGAGATTTTGGTATCGGCTCTACAGGAGAAGATATTTCGGGCACGTAATGTATTCACAGCTAACGAGGTTCACTCCCATTTCATTGTGACATTCCATATCATTACTCCACTGAGGCATTGCAAACATCTCAATGCCTCCTATATCATCACTTCTATGGGATTTAATGGAAAAGTAAAACTAGCTTTCAAGTTAGTAACTTAGTAATAACTATAATAATAATGTATTGTAGTTGTTTGATATAAATATAGCTTCCTTTGGAATAAATGGAATATCCTATGAATCTACTTTCCAATTAAAAATCATCTTATAATAAAAAACTTCTATCTTGGTTTAATATACTTACTTGGTTTAATATCTTTACAGTCGATGATACGTACAATAAGTATCTAAATTCAAAGATTGAAACACAAAGATGTCTTTACTCCATGAACCCATTGTATCTAACCCATATGATCTATCTTAAAAATGTTTAGGGTGGCGATCAATATAGGTTTCAAACAGTAGAAAAAAAATTATTTATTCTTAACCAACGTTTCGTCCCTCTTTGCAGGGCTTCATCAGGGCTGTCAGATTGAAACACAAAGATGTCTTTACTCCATGAGCCCATTGTATCTACCCATATGATCGATTTTAAAAA
>NW_027107578.1:2246078-2253339 GCF_000696795.3 Halyomorpha halys | reverse complement strand
CTTTACTCCATGAGCCCATTGTATCTACCCATATGATCGATTTTAAAAATGTTTAGGGTGGCGGTCAATATAGGTTTCAAACAGTAGAAAAAAAATTATTTATTGTTAACCAAAGTTTCGTCCCACTTTGTAGGGCTTCATCAGGGCTGTCAGATTGAAACAAAGATAATCTATGATCGATCTTAAAAATAATTGAGTTCTACATAGGAAGACAACTGTGTTGTCATCTTTGTTTCAATCTAGCAGCCCTAATGAGCAACAATAGCCCTGCAAACAGGGCAAAACGTTGGTTACCAATAAACAAATTTGCTACTATTTTGATACCTTTACTAACCACCACCAGGACTATCCTACAATTTACTTCATACGTTTAACTATCTTCTTCAAATTAACGGCAATAACACCACAGTATATTTTTCATCGGTTTTGTAAAAAATAAATTAATGAGTCAATATTTTACAAAACAACAGTTTTATTTTATTTAAACAATAACTTTATGGAAACAAAATTAGATACACTTATTTTTATCCAAGCAAAGGAACTTCAATAAGAGTACTCTAGGTAGTAGGTGAATAAAAATGTATTTCTTATCAGAATGATGAGGTTCATTTTTTATATAATGAGAACTAACACCTTTCACTAATTGCAACAAAGTTTGCAAGTATAATATAAATTCAAATCCAAATCAACTCTTAAATTATAATCTCTTTATTATCCTGAAACTTAGGGTAAGGATAGACCCGGAAAGGCAGAATAGGGCCACAAAGACGTGGTTGTAGTAAATATTGGAGTGAGCGGCTGTCAGCGGGCGGTACCCCGCATCCTTTGTCAGCGTTCTGTAGCCCATGTTCAAACTGTACTTGTTCCTTAAAGCTGTCAGGGCAACTTAATATGTAACTGTCTGGGATATTAACGATATGCTTAGTTTGGAAACTTAGAATTTTGAATAATATTACAAATTAATTAGTATGCTCATGGATATAATTATACGTGAAACTCCTTCATTAAAGATTCCTCATTTCTTTATTTTAATTTATTTTCTATTATCATTTATTTTATTTTAATAACTTACTAATTTAATACAATTTTAGTGATGGTATTTTAACCAATATATTTTTTTCTTGTCAATTTAGCATCATTTTAATTAAATAGCGATCACTGATTATGTATGAGGAGATGTATTATTTCTCTATTTGAATTTCATCATTGTTTAAGCACCCCTTTATTGTTATATTTTCATTTTGAACAGTCTATACAAATAATTTTTTTAAAATAATATTATCCACTTATGAATGTCTGTACTTATCACTTATATCTTCTGTAAAATTATTTATTATAAAACTGCTAGTTCCTCTGAGATTCTTTATTTCTTTATCATATAAATTCGATATTTCCTGGCCAATTTTCGACCATCAGGATTCTTGGTCTTCACCTTTTTTTTTTAGTTTCCTTGTCATTTGTAATAAATACATTTTGTCAATAATTACAATTTTATTATAATTTACTTAGAGACTAGTCTTTTTATAGTATTTCATTATCACTTTATAATAGTATTTTTGAGGATTTAATAACATAGAATCCATAAAGAAAAGTCCAAGAATCATGATTATGAGATCTCGAAACGTCCAGTGTATATGCCAATGAAATAAAGAATAGATAAGGAAAAATTAGTTCCACAATAACAAATATATTAAATTAATTTTAGTTATCTCGTTAAAAAATTTTTCTAGGAGTGAAATTATCCAGTCAGGAAATATACTTTATAGCCACAAAAGGAAAATGGGGGAAATATACAAGACTTTTGAAATATAAATAATTGTAAGGATATAAGATAAACAATTTTCTTCTTTCCTTATTATGAACGAATTATCCTGAATACACCCCTTACTAGCGAATTCTTGGGATGCCTCCTAAATCATATTAAATAAAATCTGAGGAAGTCCCAGGCTTCAGCTAGGGAGGAAACAGTTATTTACATTTAGGGGAATTAAATGAAATTTACCAAGTTCTTTCTCTCCATTGGGTCTTTATTTATAATAAGGAAACGAATACAGGAATTTATTTAATGGAGATTGAATGATATATACTAAGGGTACAGATGATGGAATCAGTGCCCAAATTTTGCAAACAAATCTAAAGAAACTAGTATTACAAAAAAATTAAAATCAATACCTCTACAACCCATGAAGGGTCAGAAGTTCAGTAATGTGTAAGGAAGTACTGTTTATTGAACAACGAAGAAGGCGTGTGTGATTTGTTCTAGATCATACTCAACCGCCAGGTTTTCCCAAGCTAAGGATACGTACTTTATAGAGGCTGGGTATGACCCAAAACGGCTCCCGAACCCACGGTGATGATACATTGTACCAGAATAAATAATTATCTTCCACTGCCAGTTTTGAACCACTGTCCTTGGAGTTAGTGGCAAAGCACTGTACTCACTGATTCCCACCGCCACCCGAAATAAATTAATAATACATTACTAATTTAATTATTATTAAAAAAAACATTGCTTACTTGGGTATCAGTCTGGCTAAGTTTGTTTCCCAACACAGTAGAGTTCGGAAGTCGAAGCTGAAACCTAACTTAAAGGTTTTTTTTTTTTTTAGTGATATAACAATTTAGATCCATGCATTGTGATCTCGAGAGACTCAAACAAGTAATAATTGCTTGATGATTTGAATTGTTTATTTTAAAAATAAAAATTGAGTAGGTCAGTATAAATTGCAGTGTTTATTTTTCGTATTCAAAACTATTACTGATATTAAATAATCATGGATTATAAAATTCCATGAATTAGCTGTAATAAAACGAAATAGCCTCTTTAAAATATAGGGCGAAAAAATAGATACCATTTCATTTGTAAGATATCATTGATTCATTATATCTATAATTTTAATATTCAGTAATTCATTTTTTGTACTTTACAATAAGGCCCAGTGGAGGCAGCACATCTCACATCAAGTTTGTTACAAAATTGAGATAATGCTTTTAGGTGGGAATAATAAAAGAATATTTAATGATGACGGTTCGTCAACTAATGTTTCTTCAATTAATGCCATTAATTTCACATTCTACATCATTTTTTTAAAATATAATATGAGGCAATACTTTTGCGTCATTAACAGTCCTGGCTATCTTCATATTAATTGTAGAATATTTTTTGTTATGAACTATGAGTATAATTCTGTATAGGTTACAGTTTTGGAGTTATTTTCTGTCAGTATTTTTAAGTATAGTTGATGCGAAATGTATTGTACCTTACGTACTCGTATTTTAAATGTGTTCTGGCCACGAAACCAGCTAATGTAAAATGTTATTAGAGTGCTACCAATGGATAGTTTCTCTACACGCCTGTAGCACTCCAATTTAGCTTAGACCAGATTTACTAAATGTATTATAATGTACAGTTATAAATAGCAATAAATAAATATTAAAAAAAAATGTGTTGTATCTTACGCGTATTTTAAGTACAGTTGATGCGGGAATGTTTTGTATTTTACTAATCTCATTGTATTTTACCACCCTTATTAAACTTGAATTGGGGGGAAAAATACTAGATAGTTTTTTTTTTATTGATAATTGCGAGACTCAGGTGTTTGTTTCGGAATATTCCAATATCTTATCATACACAGGTTTAGTACTTGTACTAGAACTATTTCAATTCCTAGAATATTTAGACCCTAGCAGTACATTTTTACAAGTAAGATGCTACAAATAAAGCGTGTTAACATTGCTAATTTACAAGAAGAGGCACAATATCAGTGAGTTAGGGCACAGCACAGCAAAGTAGGTGGGTTCAAATACCTCGTCACCTAATACAGCTTGAATTGTCACACCAATACTAAAGAGACCATTAGTCCCTTCACTAAAACCCCAATGTGAAAATGTAGATGATTTATTTTAATCCATACTATTTACATGATAGGTTATTCTTAATCATTTTCTTAGTCCGGCCATTCTTATCCTCGATAAGGCAATATGTTGATTTTTCTATGGCTTCGAAAATTCGTATTAGCAAGTTAAAAAACGAATATCATTTTTTTCCAGCTCAGAATAAAACTGTTTGAAAAATATAACTAAGTCTTGTACAAATTAATATGTTGTAATGGGATGGGGAGTAATTGGGTTTCCTCTGCTGTTTCCCATACTGTCTCGTCTAAGCCGACTGGTCAAAATCTGTTTTACCCTTTGGTTAGTTATAAAATCCTTTAATATTTTATTTTGATCCATTGTTCATTAAAGCTAGCAATGAGAAATGTTTTTTGTTAATAAAAAAATCAAAGGTACTTTAGAAGATGATTCAAAAAAATTCATCATTAATGCCTTGTCAGATTATTTCGATTAGGATAAGACCAAGGTTTTATTATAGACTAGGACTTAAATATCATATAAATAATTGGTTACTAGTAAAGATATGATATGTTTGATCATTTGAAAGAAATAATATTAAAGGTACTCTAGGGCAAGCCATTTTGAAAATTTGTCATTTATGCACCGTCAAACTATTTCATTGAGAATAAAATCTAACTTAATTAATGGTATTAAAGACCACATAATTATTCATTGGTTCACCTTGTTTAATCAAAATCATTAGAGCCGTTTAAATCTCCTCCTCCCCCAAAAAAGATGTATAAAATCGATGAAATAAAGTAGCACTTTCGGTTGGTCGATTTTAAGGAAAATGTAGCTGTAATATTTTATCTACATAATCAAAGACTACATAAACCATTTTACCAGAGTTGGTTATTTGGCCACAGAGGATCCCAAAACGTGTATTTTCGTTGAAAGGTGGAATTTTTCACGAACACAATACTCCCCCTTAATATAAATTCCTTTTATATATGAGTGAAAGAAAAAGGTCGTTAAGTGGGCGCCGCACTGGCTGGTTATTTTATATAATGGCATAAAATATCGTGATCATCAGAGCTGAAAATATATTATATAAAATTAAAAACAACCAGTCTGTAATAAAAAAAAATTAAATAAATAAATAAACAGAATGATGAAGATAAAATAAATAGAACAACGGTAATTAAATGAAAACATATAAAGGTACAAATATTTTAACGAGGATGTCATACGAGTTTAACAAACGCCACAAATAAAAAATAATAATAATAATAAAAAATAAATAAAAACGCTTTGAAATCTGTTTCACTCGACACATACTTTTTACTAACCAACAACGTTTTAACACGATTATGAACGTTTTACGATAGAAAAACTTTTAAAACCATTGAATGTAATTTAAAATGCTTTTCGGGAATTAATTTTATGGGGGAATTAAAATTTATATCATGCTGGGGTAAAGTGGGGTTGTATAGTGGAAAAAAGATTAGTTGTGATGGTTGATTTGTTCACGCTTGAGTTCTTTCACCATTTCTCGTGTAGCTCGGGTAGAATGACGCCCACGACAGTTCACTCGTTAATGGTTCCCTGACCCCACACTTCATTGATATTACGAGCGGTTAGCACATGATGCCTTACTTTAAATTCTTAAAAAAAAAAATTATAAAAATAGTTCTTTGACATTTTTTTGTTTTCAGTGGGTTCAAAGTTACTACACAAAATGGTTTTGTTTTACTGTTTCTAATACGGTGAAATGGAATGTAGAATAATTTTCATTATGACATACTTACACACACAGTGCATATTACATAAACAAGGGTTATTCAATCTATTAAAAATTACCAGTATGCGAATATCTAAATTCTTGAAAATAATAGTTCATTATAAAATCGACCAAAAAAAAACCAACCAATTGGGTTGAATTTTCATTTCTAATAATAACTGGATGGAAATATTATCTTAGATTTCAAATTGTTTCTCTCATAAATCACATAACTTTAAAAATTTATGATTAAAATATTATAGTTATTAGTTATTCTAGTTATTGTTATTCTATAAAGTTAGTTATTCTAGTTATTGTTATTCTAATATTCTAGTTATTGTTATTCTAGTCATAAATTTATGATTAAAATATTTTTTGATTAAAAAATCAACCAAAAATAATACAACCAATTGGGTTGAATTTTAATTTCCAATAATAACTGGATGGAAATATGATCTTAGATTTCAAATTGTTTCTCTCATAAATCACATAACTATAAAAATTTATGATTAAAATATTCTGGTCTGGATTTAAAGTTTTGTAACCATAGGACAAAGAGTTGTTGCTCCCACATTCATATTATCGGTCTTTCATATTATGGATATTTTTTTCGCAACAGTAATCAAAAAATCAATTTTAATTTTACCGAGTAATAACACTTTTAATGAAAATAAATTGAGTATAATTTTTTTTTGGTGGGTTATCCCTGTTTTAATAATGATAATTTTTTTTTTGTTTTGTACACCCCCTGAACTACCAAGTAAATCTGACACTGCAAACATTTGGAACTGTCGTTTAGTATTTTCTACACACTTCCAATAAATAATTTGGTACAGGACTGCTATATTACAGTATTATCATAAAAATTATTCAATCAAACCATCCACATTTGTTAATTAGCACATATTCCAAAATACTCAAAGCTGTTGATGGTGTAGGAATGGTATTTCTGATCGGAAAGAGATCGGGTGTTATATAAAGAAACATTAGTGATCGCTTGAGTGATTGAGACAGGCAGTGAAACCAATACAGCCTCTAAAATACTAACAATTAATCAACCCTTTGTTTATTAAACAGTTCTTGGTAAACATGTGGCTGGTGTCATCGAATATAGACTAGTATTCTAAATTCTGATAATGAAATTCAACTGTTAACGAGTGTCAAAAATGATATGTATATGTGATTAATAAGAGCTATTCTAAATTTATCCGTAAAAGTAAAACCAACTGCGATAACAATTGAACAATGAACTATATCAGACCGTAATATAACACCTAGAATATTTAAAAAATATAATAAAATAAAAATAAAAGATAGATTGATACAGAAAACATTATTTTTAAAGCATAAAAAATAATAATAAAAAAATAAATAGAAAGGTTTAAATATGTGATATAATAATTTTATTTCTAAATATAATTGTTTATGTTCGTTTTTTTTAACTAAAGAAATATATTGGGGACCTAAAAGCAGTTGTCATTTGGTAAAGTTTCCAAATAATATGGAAGTCCGGTGTCTATCAAATTTAAATATATATAATACATATAGCAAGGGGTGCGTTAAAATTAAAAATTATAATTTGGTTTTGCCTGAAAATGCAAAAAGGGAATAAATAATTTACCAAAAAAAATTTTTTTTGATACATTT
>NW_027107578.1:2230915-2246028 GCF_000696795.3 Halyomorpha halys | reverse complement strand
TCTAAATAGTTCCTTGCAGATTTTTCTAAAACTTACAATTAAGGTAGTTTTAAGAAGCTGAAACATTGAATTCCTGCTTTCATAACAGGAATATAAAATCATTTAATACTATTAATTTCCTCATAGATCTTTAATTTTAAGACAGAATTTTAGGTAATATATTAATTAATTTAATTTTTTACAATAATTAATGCAAAACTAATCAGAATAGTTTTAGATTTTATATTTTCATTAATGTAGAGGGTATTAGGGAGTTAAATTTGATTCAAAGAAGGTTAGGAAAGCTTTCCATGTACTAATAATATAAATTATACAATGACAATTGATTATTCCAGGATTTTAGTGTTATATAAGCATTTTGATTTTTAATACATGAATTTGCGAATTTTGTATTTGTTTTTAGGTTTTCTGGTGCTCAAAAATCCGGTCTCTGATCATTTAGCATCCTGATTTATGACTTGTGCTATTTAATTCATCTGAAACTTTTTTTAAGTATGCCTGGTGATAACTTTATAGCCGAAACGTTTATGTTTTACTGAAGAAATAAATTTGATAAAATATCATGCAGCCTTTTTAATGTAGGGATTTATCTCCTTTTGATTAGAGGGATTTTGAATCTCTTCAAACTCGTATGTAAAATAAGATTAGAATTAAATCCTTTTGAAACAACAAAAAATTAATATTTCCTCTTTTGCATCTCACTTATACTTTTATTATAATATTAAATTTTATTATGTACGTTTTGAGGGGTTTAGCGTCCAACACTTTGAAAAGGACTCTTGAAAAATGTATGAAAAATATTTGGAAGATTATTGATTGACCGTGTGTGAAGATGAAAGGAATATGGTCCGGGTGCGGTCAAGAAAAACTCAAATAGTAGAGATATACTAATTTAATGAGCCAACGTTTCGCCCCACGTTGCAGGGCTTCTTCAGGGCTATTTTGACGGCAGTCAAAACTAAAATCAAGTGACAATTGACTGCCGTAAAAATAGCCCTGAAGAAGCCCTGCAACGTGGGGCGAAACGTTGGCTCATTAAATTAGTATATCTCTACTATTTGAGTTTTTCTTGACCGCACCCGGACCATATTCCTTTCATGAAAAATATTTATATTTTTTTAAAATTATTTATTCCCTTTTTCCATTAATTGAATTGAATTTTCAATTTCAATTCCTTTTTGCATTTTCAGGCAATACTAAATTATAATTTTTAATTTTAACGCAACCTTTACTATTAGCACTCATGATGGTATGGATGGTGTTAGAAATTGTTATTTTATTTTAATGTTTATGTTAGTTCTAAGAGACACAAATGCCTAATATACAAAAATTAGGAGAAAAGAATAAGGTTTGACGTTAATATTTTTACAAAATGTTTATATGTTTCTGCTATAAAATTAGTATAATATATTTCACTCTTCACGCAAAAGCAATGATATATAAAAAAATTAGGAATAAAATGAAAAAAATGGCAAAATTGTAATTTAGTTCTTAGCTGAGGAGTGGTACTTCAAATGAATCAAAATTATTTTTGTTTTTTTAATGAATACTTAAGTGAGTTGATCTATTAGTGAAATAACAATGGAATCACTAAATAAACATAAATAACACAGACTGCATAAGTCTTAGAACAATCGGAGTCCCTTTTAAGGGCCATCTTCTCAAGAAATAGTCATTCATTATGACCTCGGCGGGTTCCTTATTTGAAAAGCACCCCTGAGTGCTTCCTTTTCAAGTGGATTTTTACGTTGAAGCACAAAAGCTGTTGGCTTCTATCCTTTCTAGAACAATTATAGGAAATAATAGAACTTCTGACGTAACTGTTAATAACGAGGGCGTTAAGATGATTTTATTATTCTTTTGAAATTAGTACTTGCCTCAAGATGGGGTTTAAAGGGGCCGTGGTTCGAATCCTGAATACGGATAAGATTCTTTAAATGCCTAGTATGGAGTTCCGATAAGCATATTCGGAATATCTTATAAGCAATGCGTATGTGTAGCCAGGAGCGTATTTAACACCATATTATTGGGGCCATATAAATTAGGGAATTTATTTTTTTTTTTTAAACTTTGTGGCTTGTAAAATAAACAAAATACCAGTTAAAGCCATTATTTTATTCAAAATCTTAAAAGTATAAAATAAATTCATCATAATTTCGATACACATAGCTATTTGTTTTATTATTATTATTTTTTTAGCACTCTATTTAATTTTCTCACAAAGAGTTGACCCGATAGTGAAAAATGATAAACCACAACTGATAAGAGAGGTGATAATAAAAAGTTATCGCCAGTCATTTCCCGTATAAATTTAGTGGCCTGAGTTATAACAAAAACAGTTGACCATAAATTCAGTCATTCAGAAAATTGTATTTTTTTTGTACTAAAAATATTTTATGAAAAAAAAGTGATAATTTCGGACAATAAGCAAAATATAAATTAGCCAATAATTATTTTAGGTAAGACTATTTTAGAGTAGTTTCCAACAAAGGCAACAATTAAAGTCATCCAGACCTCTCTCTGTCTTATAAAGTTAAATTCCCACTTTAGGGATATCTATCACATTCTAAAGTACTCAATCCTAATGCGTCTTCCCTAAAGGCTGTATCTATCTTCTTTTCTTTGTTTGTGATTATATACAAGATATGATTGTGTATTTTCTGACTGAACTTCAGTGTCCTCAAAAAACATATACTCAGACACAAAGTATTAATAATTAATAAATACCCACTGGAAAATAACATAACCTTGTGAGCGCTTCAAAAACTTACAGGTACCACCCTACTTTGAGATAAAACTAATTCTTGTTCATTTAATAACAGCATTTATTTTCTTTATAATTCAGGATGCCTGAACTTCTTACAATTTATTTCATATATAGGTAAGTCAAAGTAAAATCAAACAATTGCCATCTTAACTTCGAAAAAATAATAATTATTAAATTCTTTCCTATTTTATATTTATCCATTGTTTATTACTATTAAGAAGGAGAGATACCGAAACTTTTAACCGAAAAAATTATATTTTTCTATTGCTAAGAAGCTTCGTGTTAAAGGGTTTCTTGAAGTTTGAATAACGATTATCGACCTTTCTCCTTCTTAGAAAATAATAGTTTAACGAAAGCCGTATGTAATCGAGCGCTCTCGACTATTTCAGATTGTATAGTCGGTTTTAGCCAATTCACAGAGGGCCATATAACATATCTACCGAAACAAGATTATTTTATTGCTGTTTTCGATACTGCTAATTTCGAAAAAAAAAGTTTAAAAAATATATAACTAGTAGTTTTTGAGAGACAGCATTAATTTCACAAATGTGAAATAGAAAATTTATTTTTTCGAATATGATGCGAGAGTTGAGTAAAATTTGATAAAATTTATTCACTGATCTTAACTTCTTTGCAACAATGAACCGTTATCAGATGAGACGTTTTCAAAATATTGATATTTCCAGGAATATACGTTTGTGCGTTCTTTAGCAAATGTTATTGACGAAATTAGCTGAAATTAATACTGGACCCGATTTAACTAGTCCCTAGCATTGCTCAACTTTTTGACCAAATCAGATAAGCAGTTTTCAAAATATATGTGTTGCAAGGAAAACTGATTTTCGCATACGTAAGCGAAAGTAGAAGAAAAAATTGGTAATGAATCATTTTTGTTCTAATTTCAAATTTTCCAACGTATTAGATCAAAATCGAACTTGTAGTTTTAGAATAATAGATCTGCGATAACAGTAGATAGAATTTGATGAAATTGATATGGAACCATCGAGATACCAACTTACACATTATTTATCATGAACAAACCTTGATATGACAACAATCGATTGACTTATATGGAACTTTGTTACACGATAACTATTACTTATAATTCGAGTGTGTGAATTACTAGTAACTCATCTCCAATTTGGTCAGAAGAAAAAACAATATTTTTAGAAAATATTTTATCAACTCGCAGTTAATCATGGCCGCCGTCTGAGTTCTGGTCCAAGGCAATATGGTGTAGCCCTGTCTGACGGAGGCCTGCAATGAACTAATATAGAAACAGATTTATCAAATGCAAACTTTTAGACATTTTCTGCATCTATTTTGGTTAACAACTCTTTGGGTTATTTATGCAGCATTGATAATCTCTTCGGATTTCGATAATAATGAGCGCAGTACTGTTCGTTTTTTCATTACACTCTGTAATAATAACAAATGATCTTTCTGATCAATTAGGTCTCATGGCTTGATCATAGTGCACCTTAAAAATAAACTTTAGGAATTTAATTTTTTGTCAAACACCATATGTACCACCATAACAATGAGCAGGTTTTCATAGACACTTTTTCCAACGATCATTTATCTTCAAGCAGAAACTTCTTATTGAGTGTGTAGCAATAAAGAAATACCCCATGGAAGAAATACCCATGGCTAACAGATTTGAAATTTATCTATCAACATTACTAAAATCAGATCTTTACTATTAACGACCATAATCCTCATAAATTAAAAATTTCCATTCCCCCAGCCTTCGACAGGAATTTCACAAAAAATAAAAAATCCACGATATGCTGAAACTAGATAAAAAAAAAACCTAATTAACCACGAAAAAACTCTTTGGGGAGGACGCGGACATACATTTTCTTTGCCATTAAAAATTACAATATTATTTTGGTTAATAAAATATATCACTATATTTTGACTAAAACTTATTAAGTGTGAGGCAATCAAACTTCTCCTGGATAGCTATCATATTTAAATTTATACATCAACATGACTACAATTAAATTATTTATAATTTAATGTCGTCAATCCCCATAAAGCAAACATTTCCTTTCACCCAACCTAAAAAGGAATTTTACAAAAAAAAATTCTTAATGCGAAAACAACCTATGATATTCTGAAACTAAGCAAAGAAACCTAATTAACTATGAAAAAATCTCTCTGGGGGAGAATAGAGACATTTTTTTTACCATTATAAATTTCAATATTAAGCAGGAAATAAAATTAATTAAAGTACTTGTTTTAAAACTACCAGCTTACAAGAATGCCTTACCTTTACTGCTGATGCAGATTTTAGTTAGTTAATAATCCACTCAGAAAAAAATATTCATTACTGAGATAATTCTCTGATCTACATAAATAGGTTAGAAGAGCATGGGTCACCACGTCATTCCACTTATGTTTTAACGCAATAAAAATTATTTCTGACACCTCTTAATAATGTTAGCAGTCAGAGAGTATATTACAAATAAATGGTGTATTAGGTAAATGCAGACAAGAAAATTGATTTTGTTTAGCTAGATCTGCCATTTGGCCTATAGTCGTGTGAAAATCGTTTTGTCTTCTAGTCAGTAGACAAAGTATTTTCAGTCTAGCGAAAAATATGATTCAAATTTAAAATAATACTAAATTATTTATTCATACCTAAAACTAAACTTCCTAGGTTTATATTCACAGATAATTAATTTTAAAAATTAAAAATGTCGTCGTTTACGTGGTGTAAAGGAACAAGACTAATAATTAATAAAATAAAAGTATCTCTTCTTAAATAGTGTTTTACCACTAAACTACCGATGCCTGATTTTCTGTTATTTTATTTACATATATTCCTTAGTACCAATAATTACTATTAAATTAGTTTATATATTCTAGTATAGATATGATGATATTAGGAATGTTCCCGAGAGGTCAGTCAGTATGCATGGGCAAACATCACCTAGCTGTGGATTGCCTCATATTATATATTAAAAAAAAAGTATCTCTACACTTTTTATTCACCAAAAATCACTAGAAGATGATAAATCATTAATTATAAATCATTTGACGTGATAACCTGACTGGTAGATGTTCAATGAAAAGACCTCTTTTATTCCTTTACAAGTTCATTATCAGATGGTCTATCATTAACATGGTTTCCTATTCCAATCCTCTACCAGATCATATTAACATCAACATCCGCATTTGCAACTGTTATTGACGTGGTTGGAAGTTTCATGATTGCCCAATACCAAAGGTTTTGTTACGTGCCAATATATAAATAAGATATTATGTTAAATTAGATATTTATAGATTTAATTTGCATGTAAATTGGAAGTGGCAGGTGGCTTTTGTGAGATGGCCATCTTTCAAGTTGGTGTCCTCAATCACTGTCACCGATACTCTTCATGAATATAGACAGTACCGAATGAAGATCCTTTATAAATCAACTTGAGCTTACCTTTCGACGTAGAGAATGTTTTCAAGAAGGTATAAGATAAGATAAAAATTTTAAAAAAATGTAGAACAACAATATAGAATAATGTCACGTAAATTCAATTGAGGTGTAGAATTTCAAAATTAGATTTTTATTGCATTTATTTAAGTATTTTTGAATGATGTATTTATGTTTAACAGTAGATATAATGTTAGGAGATCATAACCAAAGAGGTTGGTCAGTGTAGTAATAAAGAATACAAATAATTAAAAATTGTAATATCTGTGCCGACGTTTCGGCCTAAATTTGAGGTTTTTATTAGCATTGACTGCGTGTGGAATTTCATTCATAACAGAAAAGCCACACGTTGTAAATCCTCATGAGGGCCTGATATATAGGCCGAAACGTCGGCACAAATAAATATGTATCACTTCTTTGAGTTCATTTCTGCTCCAATGACAACATTCCTCCCCCTCCCTCGCGGCCATCCTTCCCTTACAATAAATGTTTTTTTAGAAAAAAAAAATCTTTACTATGTGATAAACTAGTATCTTAAGTACGATAAATATAAGTGACGCTGTTGAGAGAGAAGCGCTGGGTTCCGCAATCCTTCACAAGTTGAGTTACTGAGTTACTTAGGCTGTATATAAATGATTTATAAAAAGTTAATGTATTAAATATTCGATTTAAAGTTTAATTTTGCTTTGGATTTTATCTATTTATTTCATTTATATGTGTACCCGTTCACATGGTGAGAATGTGCTCCCTTATCTCTATTAACAATGTCTATGTATATGTATGTATGAGTGTAATACTACAAAATAAAAAATAAAACGGTACTACTAATACTAAAAGCCATAAACTCAGGAAGGACTCAAAATAATTATTATAATATAAATATAAGAAGATGGTCAGGGTTGCGGTCAAAAAAGAACAAATAGTTTAAAACTATTTTAATGTCCAACGTTTCGCCCCACTTTTCAGGGCTTCATCAGGGCTAAAAACACTACTTTACTTATTATTAGTTACTTCTGTTACAATCATTGTTATTATATCCAATATTGTATTAACTACCCTAGCTATATTTTCTTCAGTATATTCTCGTATTATTAGTAACGATATGTATCATTCTAATTTTACTTAATTATTCATAAATTAAAAAATTATTATAGTTATTATTATTATCATATTTCTGTATCTTTCTCTTATTATTTTTCATTTTTCGTCATATCTTTATGACTACTTCCTGTATACGCGACGTATTTGAAATAGAACTATAACCGTTAAACGGCTGGCCACCTCCTCTCCACTCCTCCACGATTCCGCTTCATTGTCGCCTTCTGTTCAACCGTTCGCTTTGAACAGGTAGGTGGTCCTGATTTGTTGTTTGCTCATTTAATATCATTATTATTATTTTTATTTATATTTATTCTTTGAAGACGTTTATTTAATCTCAACTTTCTTCTTCTTTTTTTCCGTATTGTTTTTGTTTTATGTACATCTCCTGTACTTTTTTAACTGTATATTTTACGTATTTTTAAAAAAAATTACTCTTGGCATTGTTACTTATTTTTTATTCTGATCGTTGTTTATTCAACTTTATTTTATACTGATACTATTTTATGTCTTCCTTCCTTTTATTTATATGTAATTTCTTATCACTTTATTTTTACATAATATTTATCCTAGCTTAAATTACCTTATTGTAATATTCTCAGTTTTCTTTTTTTTTGTATCTTTTTAGCCCTGATGAAACCCTGCAAAGTGGGGCGAAACGTCGGACATTAAAATAGTTTTAAACTATTTGTTCTTTTTTTGACCGCAACCCTGACCATATTCTTATATTTAAATCTTTACGGTCAACTATATATACATATATATAATTATTATAATACCTTTGAAATATTCCTATAATAGATGAGACAAAATTTTGCAAATCAACCCGAAAATACATAACATATTCGGACCGATAAAGGAACACCTAGCATATAGCTTCATATACATACCCTTCATGTTGGCTACTTTATTATTTTATAGAAATTTAATTATTTAGCTCTAACTAATTTGACCAAATTTCAACATTCTTGCATTAACGATAAGTCATTATTTTCTTCATTTAAAAAAAACAATAGGCTTGAAGTTTATTTTTTAGTATTCCTGTTCTTACATACCCGATCACACATCACCCCTACTTTCCAGAACTACTTGACTTGCACGCCCTTTCATCTTGGAAACGCACAGGGTCTACAAACAGACTGAGTACAATGGCTGAATTATACCTTGGGAGGGTTTTATCAAAGAGAAACTCCTCCTTACGTGTTTCAGAAATAGAGAGCAGAACACGCCATTCAGACGCAAATTCTTCAACCTATTTGTTCTTACACTTCTATCATATAAAGTCATGCAATATATTCTCATGGGTCGATGGTTCACGAACTGCTTAAAGATGCCACATTACACAGTTCCAAGAAATGAGGCTATGACAATAAATGTTATTAGGAAAAAAAACTTTTTTAAATCTGATGGTATTTGAGAGAAATATATTTTTAAAAAAAAAGAAAAAAAATATACTAACTACGGTTACCTGACTGTTGAATGACAAGGTAATGTTTCGTCAAAGATCGATAAGCTCAACATATATTAAGTTATAACTAAATTATAATAAACTATGAAAACAAAATTAAAATATAAAGAGGCGAAAGCGTAGAGCTGATATGCTAGTATACTTTCTTCATTGATAAATCCAACACAGAACTGATACAAAGAGAAATCCGACTAGACTACATTGATAACATTCCCTTAAATGACGATACAGAAGGCTGCAATGGAATTTTTTTTCGGGAGATATAAAGATGACCAGTCAAGAGTATACAATTTTTAAAAATACCAATAAAGCTCACTAATGTATCAAAAATATATAAAAATTAATAATATTTTATTGCAAGAACAATCAATGATTAAAACATATTATAAACATAGTAAACTATGCTCAAAGGAAAAAACAAAACGCTATTTTCCTTATACACGAAAATAAGTAACTTCGAAAGGGATAATAATGTTTATTTGTAATATTTTTCATACAACACTTTGTATAAAAAATATCTTCTATACAAGGAAATTTTTATTTCTGTCCAAAGCTTTCTGGACATCAATGGTTTCGGAATTCTCGTGGTGTTAATAACAATATCAGTATTTTTCCTGTAATCATTCCTCATTTCTAATGGAAGAGAATTTAATATAAATGTATGATAGAGAAGGTCGTTTTAAAAACACTAATAATTATCCAATCATGTACGTTACATTTTACTAATACGATTTCGCTAATGTCACTTCTATACACACTTTTTTTTTTCCTTTCACTGTATGAAATTTTGAATACGTGTTTTTGATAAAAATACCTGTTTTGAAGTCTCCAAGGTCCAAATTATCGAGTCCTGGAAAAATGGTGTGTATGTCTGTAAACAGCCAAGCTCAAAAATAAAAAGCCATAAAAAATTAAATTACAAATTTCACACGGGTACTTGTAGTATTACTTGGGATTCGACTGCAGCTTTTATTATAAAATCGACCGACCGGAAGTGGCAATTAAAGAATCGATTTTCATATTTTCTCGAAAAGGGTTCAAATGATTTTGATTAAATTCTGCTTGTCAATGTACAGTTAACTGGTCTTTAATGCCAATAAGATACTATACGCAATGAAATAACCTGACAAGGTGTAAATGACAAATGTTTAAAAGTATTTCCGCTAATTTTTTTTTATTTATTTTTTTTTAGGTGAAGACACATTTCCGAAAACTAAGAGCTTTATTTCTGACTTATGAATAATAAATAGGGAAAATGGATAAATACAAAATATGAAATACTTTTTTTTAATAACAAAAGGAGAAAAAAAAATAATTAAATTCAAAAAGGAAAAGTCAAGACGACCAAATTGTATATATTACAGTTTCGTCATCTTTTGTCAAACCTTGTAGTCCTGGTAGGAATTTCATCGAAAATTTATATTCTTATTCCCACCTCGCAAAACCCTAAAAGTACGAATTTTCATAGCAACAGGAAAATAATTTTTTTTTAATTTATAATTTTCCTCTTTTCTTGTCTATAGATTTTTTTTTTTTTTTTTGGAAATATCCAAAAGAAAGAATGATACCTTCAATACGACCCCACCAGTTTTCACAAAATCAAACATTTACTAACAATAAACACAAATGATGGCTATATTTACTATTCAGGTTTAATTTAGGTGTTCCAGCGTTTTTGAATATTTTATTATTTAACGACGTATTTTGAAAATTGAATTTCTGCCTCTAATCAATGATTCACAAAAAAGCCAATTAAAAAAAAAAGGCCCGATTATTTTCTAATTGAAATCCTTGTGAACCTTTTTTATAATTTGTATTTAAACATTCTATATAAAAAGCCGTCAATAACTCAACAGTTCGATATTTTAGGCCAAAATGAGTATTTCACACAGCAATGACATTTTAATTAAATACATTCGCTTCTACTCCACAATACACTCCTAAAATTTATATTTCAATTTTGATAAATGGAGCATTAAATAACTTGATACATACATTTATTTACTTTAAGCATATACAAAATTAATAATGAGGTGTAGATAGTTGACCGTAGATTACTAAGTGGAGAAGTTTGTCGGAGGGTGCGGTCAGCAAAGAACAACATAAATAAACAAAACAATATTTATTTACTTATGTTGTTCTTTGCTCACCGCACCCCCCAACAAACTTCTCCAATCAATTATAAAATTAATAGATTTATCTATTTTTTTAACTATGACTATTTGTTGGAAATGAAAATCAAAACTCGCCACTCATACATTAATTGGCTATAAAAAAAAAAAAGGGAATACTTAATTCAACATATATATAGATAAATTATACGATGCAGAAAAAAAAAGGTAAACTATGAAATTAAAAAAACAAACTAAAATCTTGGTAACTAAAATGAGAAATCATTGATTTCGATTTTAAAGAATAAGGCTCCTACATAATATTTTGAAAAACTTCTTTTTTTTCAAATGCGTTTTTTTCTGAAGAAAACATGATAAAATTTTGATTAATTTAATTTTATGATTTTATTTCATACAAAGCGGATAAGACAGGTTATATCGCAGCTTCCAAATTGATCAACGTATAAGACATTTTTCCTTGAAATAGGGCGAGAGAACAAAAGCTTAACTAACCCTTCAATATCCTTCTGGAACAATGCCTTTCAAAGAAGCGAAAATTAGAGATGCAGGTTAGAGATGAAAATTCTAGGAGAAATTCTTGAAAAACCTAAGGCACTCTACTAAACCTTATTAATGTTATCCTATATACATGAAGAAACCGATGAATAAATTACTTTTTTTATTATCTAATTTTATCTTATCGTTTCTTAGCTATGAAGGGATAATATACAAAATAATTTTGTTAAGCAATAATCTACTTAAGATGAAATAAATTTGTTATGACAGAATTGGAGAATAGTTTATATTTCCTAGGTCGCCCTGGTTCAATTTAATTAGGTAAAAGTTACATTGTGATGAGCATGGGACGGATTACAACGTAGTTCGGTTGGATCCATTGACAGATATGTTAAATTCGGGATGTTACAAGAGGGCTACATACTTGTATATAAGGAAGAACCCGTAGCACGAAGATAGTATTTATTAATCATAGGGGAAAAAGTGATTTAAAAAAAAATCAATAGTTTATGTATTGTTATTTACAACTAAAATTAAATACAACTAGTAAATTTGCTACGATTCATAAAATGGCATGATACCAACATGTGGAGAATCTACCCATTAATAGAACTCCAATTTTTTTAATTTAAGAGAGAAAATGACGAAAATAAAGTGAATTGAAAAAAAAAGGAAATACTTAGGGCGTCACCAAGATGAGGCAATGGAATCTATGAAGAGAGGCAGAGGAAATTTCTCATCCAGCTCTTTTTTCAACCTGTATCACGATATTAAAGCATATCAACTGAAACAATTTCATGTGTGCTATGTTAATTAGTTCATTAAATCGTGAGAAAAAAGAAACTTCTGTTTATTTACTGTTAATGTGTTGAATTTAAAATGTAATCTTTTGTTATTGTACTTAATACAATACATTAAAGATTTATAAATGGAATATGGTCCGGGTGCAGTAAAAAAAACTCAAATAGTAGATAATTATACTATTTTATTGAGCCAACGTTTCGCCCCACGTTGCAGGGCTTCGTCAGGGCTAAAAAAGATACAAACACTATAGTTACAAAAAGGAAAAAAAGAAAAAACATGAGTGTAAAATAATAGGGGTATAAAATGTAAAAAGGTAAGATATAATTAGAAAAATTAAAGGTTGTAAATAGTAAATGAAAAGGGTAATAGAAACAGATAGATAAGAGAAGAAATATTAAAGAAAGTACAAATAAAGAGATGAAAAAAGAAAAAAAAATACAAATCAAATGAGACAGAATGCATACCTGTTTTGACGGCAGTCAAAAACAAAGTGACAGTTGGTATTGGGAGTAGTGGGGACGGCAGTTCTGCCACAATAACGAAAATAATTGTAAAGTAAACCTAGTAAAAAATTATTTAAATAAGGTGAACAATAAATGGTAATATACATAATAGGGGGAAAAGAAATATTTAAAAAACAAAACAAAAAAAACAGATAGAAAAACAAAGGAAAAGTAAAGTATAAAATAATGGGATATCACTTAAGAAGATAACACATGAATATAAATTAAAAGATAGATACATGAACATAAATGAAGGAAGGAAAAGAAACAGGAAGGATAGTGAATATAAAATTTAAAAATAAAAAAAAAAAAAAAAAATGTGAGAATTTAGAAAAACAAGAATAAAAGATATGACAAGAAAAGATTTATTGGGTTTTTATGGCTATGGCTATTTTATTGTTAAATAATATTATCAATTATTATGGTCAATAATTATTTTAATATAATAATAATTCACATTAGAGCGACAACTACGCACCAATAACAACTATTGCACCACAGACCACTATTATTTCATTGTAATGGCCTTGAATCTTCTCTTATGCACTATGATGGTTACATGTCCATTGCTCTAGTGATCTTGTAAACATGGTGGTTGGTATACAGAATTTTTATATTTCTAGTTAATATTTTTTTAACTTTTGATTATTTAATAAATGTTTATATTTGGACTAAGTTCATACCAGTCATAAGCACAAAACCATAGTAATAATTTTTTTAGGCGAATAATTGTAACAATTAATAAAGTAATTAAAAACTTCTGTAAGTATATATAATTGTACTAAAATGCTGATTTAATTTGCCTTTTCCGTGATGAAATGTCAGAATCTTAACGACCATGGCTTAATCCCCCCCTTAGGTTTGATCCTGGGTACGCCCTTGATACAAGTGGAAACTGGTTTACAACATTTTTTATCTAGTTAGATTATCTTCAGAAAATCAATATATACAATTAAAAGATATACGTTTGTGTCCGAATATTTTACTTTGGCGCCTAAACTATTCATCGTACAGCAGTGTGCTATTAGCCTCTAGTCTACCATCGTCTAACATAGCAGAAAATGTTTATATTTACACAAATTAACACATTTTAAGTATAGATAACAATTGGTCTTTTCGTTGTTCGTATAAATGCCAGATGTTAATCAGTTAATCCCGATGCACTTGGCCGCTTCCTTACCATTCTTATGAATTAGCTATGCCTTTTAGTAGTTATAGTAAAAAAAAGAAAATTGAAATGAAATAATTTAATTCCTATAAGTTTTTGATATACATCAGAAAATATAAAAACGTAAAATAATTAAATGTTTATCCATTATAATAGTTTTAATCCTCTATGCTGATCTAGAGACCCTCGTATGTCATTATATCCTGTTTTTGAGGGATACGGATTGATCCGTATACCTTATGCATGGGTGTGTTTTGTTTAACTGATAGTCTGGTTCCGATAAAATAATTTTGAGGATTTTCACCTTTTAATTTCTTCGAAAAACAGTGATTGAATCGACACCCATTATAAAGCTGCCTATTTATTTATTTTTTTAAATGTTTTTTTAATTAATTAATAAATCGAAAAGAGTGTTAAAGCTATCTTCCTGACACCTTTGTAAAACATACTGACAATACCATGAATCGGGGTTTATTTTCCGTAATTAGTAGCCTGGACAAACATTGGAGGGAGAACGGGGGAGAGTTCTGCGTTAATTAAACTGATTTATTCGTAGAAAGTTACAAAACAATTAATTAAAAAGCTATTGTATACTGTCATTCACCTTTCTTTTTTCTAAAGTAACATTGTAAATGGTTCTGAAGTTGATAAGTTTCCTAGAAATTAAAAATTACAATTACAACAGATACATTTCCTTTCTAGAATATAACTAATTAATTCAAAGTAGGGAAATAATTAATTATCCATTTTAATTTTTTCCATTCTATTACAGTACAATAAAATGCCGTGGTAACTATAAAAAAAAGTTTAATTTGAAGTTTCTTTTATGATAAAATATAACATTTCTCAAAGAGTTGTTTTTTCTTTGTCCATATGCCGTATCTCCAATAATGCTCATTAAAATTATTATATCAAAATTTTCGTACAATCCTTAATTCAATTCAAATATTCAACATTTATGTTTTGTATCTTCTTAACGAAAAATAATGGTTACAATTTTTCTATGAAAAGTATACTTATGTAATATTTGCATATATATTATTTTATGGTACATTTTTTGTGATCATTTTCTAGGTAATAAAGTTCTCCCTCCTTAAAAAAAATTTTTGTCTAGTATAGATTCCAAGTTATTTTAAAATTAATTTCTTATCTTTTATTCCTACATTTTAGAACCTATATTACTTTTTTGGTAGTTTCTTTTTCTAACTAATATAAAAATTTACATACTATTTATATGTGTGTATA
>NW_027107578.1:2225271-2230865 GCF_000696795.3 Halyomorpha halys | reverse complement strand
ATGTGTATATTTATATAAATTTTTATTTAAATAAGTAAATATAGTTATGCATACTGCTCTACATTGATCATTTTATTGCCTGAAAGGCATTTTAAGTTAGATAGTGGGATCATAGGTTTTTTGGGTATTAAGTTAGATAGCTGTGTGCAGGGAAACATTTTGACGCTTACTCAGTGCCTGGGTGGTCATGAGTGCAGAGTTGTGCACATAATTAAGAATATTTTAAGGTTAATATTAGTCATTTGAGAATCAAATATATGGGATGAACCGTTTCTGAAATATAGGTGAATCCAAGAAAGTAGTGTCTCCTATAGACAAGTAAAGTAGTTGATAAAATTTGAAAAAAAAAAAAATTACACTACACAGTAGATGGAAATCAAAATGGATTGAACCATAAAATTTTAATGATAAGAAAGATCTCGATGTTATTTAGAAGATTTAGATAGTCTAGGTCACGGAGAAAAGAGGTTTTAAGATAATGCCTTAGACCCTTTGTAGAATTCAAAACGAATCATTAGCGAATTTCAAGAAGAAAGAAAAAAGTCTGAAGTAAACTTAATTTACAAACTAATCCAATATCTATTTTTTAATTTTCTTCAAATAATAAATGTACAAAATTACTACTTATAAAAATAAAAATATTTCATAAATTCATGATGATTCGGTTACTTATCAATGTGCCATTTAAATTATTTGTGTAAACAAAACAGTTATATAATGATATCATAAAATTAAAATTAATATTTTATATATCTAAGGCTTGGAGTAACAAAAAGTAGTGCCAAATTTTAAATTCAATAAATTGTACCTGAAAAACGGATAACGAAGTTTTTATCGAATTATGTTGTTGTATAAAAAAACAGTAGTTAAAGGCTTTTCTGAGATCATTATTTGTTTTCTTCGTTTGTGAAAGTTTAATCTTTGACAGGAACAGTTGGATGGAAAACTAGAAACCTCTAAAAAGGGACTTGGGCTGTTGTTGCTCCAAGTAAGAAGCTAGCTAGTAGCAGAACTTTCGTCCACAGCAACATAGCAAACCTCCAAACTTCCAAAAGGAATGCAATATTCCTGACTAGTCAAAGGTCAGGGTCTAGAAGATTTACACAAGTACATCTCACGACTACGATGACTATAATATTGAATAAGGTGATGCTTCTCTTGTGAGTATCAATCCCCAATTTTATTCAATCCAGGATGTTTCGACTATAAAATTAATGAAGATAAGCTCAACTTACTAAAAGACATATTAGCTTAAAAAAATAATAAAGACAATAAAAAAAACTACTCTTCTGTCTGGTAATCGATGAAAATATTTTCACTATTCGAAATATTTCCTTCTTTTTTTTTTTTTATAGATATCAAATACTTTTTTTGTAGATCATTTTGAATACAAAGATAGATTATTAATCATTAAAAAAAAATAACGTTACTTTAGAGGAACCCTTTTTAAAAACTTTTTATTTAAGCCCTAGCAAACACAATTTCAGTGAATCATGTCATATACTGATGTTATAAAACATTCACCTGTATATTGACAATATAAGTTGGTTCAAAATTGTTATAACATTTTTTTTAAGAAAATGGTAGAAATGTTAAAAATTTAGTACATAAATTAGCACTTCTAGTACGTTGAAAATGGCAAAAAAGTAGTAACATTCAAGGCTAAACCTATCTAATATTAGAGGCATTGAACACAGGGTACCTTAAAACGAATTTCTGTTGAAAAATTAAATCCGAAATTTTTCACAATCGATTTAAAAAATTGATGAGAAAATAATAAATAAAAACAAATGTGTTTTTTATTATTATCTATTAATTATTTTCCTAGTGTTCTCACTCTTTATTATCATTTTTAATTTTACATTTGTGATTTGAGAAAACTCTACTTAAATAAAGCTCTTAAGGTCCACAAGCATTAAACTGTTTTGTATTGCTATAAAACGGGGAAATGAAGTATTAAAGAGATTATGCTCAATATAACTAATACAATATTTGAAATGAAATACAATGGATATTAAAGATACCTCAATAAATTTATACACACTTTTAAGTCAAGTTAAATGAGTATCGTAGGATTCGGATCTATTTCAATTTATCTTTTAGTGTAAGAGGTAAATTCGAGTCGTGAAGAAATCTCAGTTGGAAAAAATATTCCAGAGAGGACATTTTAGCCGAGATCTAGTATTTTTTAATTATATATATGTTTATCAAGGGAACACGAAAAGTTTGAACATAATATTTTAAGTTATTTCCCCGTAAGTTCGTATTTTAGGATTTCCCAAGATGGGAATAACAAATATAAATCTTGTCTCGGCCATTAATACAAATATAACCAAAGGTTGTTGCATAGTCATATGATCAGGTGTGATCATGCAGTCTCGGCATTTCCCGTCAGAATCACATTTATCTATTTTGCCTTTATTAAATTATTTAATATTTCGTATTTAAAGATTGCAAATTATTGATAAAAAACAAAATTGTTTAATTAAATTAAAGTCACTTTACAAGGAGATTTTGTGAAAATTTGGGATTTCAGCCCAATCAGTCTATTTCAATGTGGATAAAAATTATCTGATATAAAATACCACTTAACTGCTCATTGATTCACCGAGTTTAATTAAAATGGTTTGAGCCGTTTTATTTTTAGGGAAAATCGATTCCATTAAATGGGACGGTTAGTAAATTTTAGCAAAGAAGTTGCTATCACATCCCAGGTATATATCCACATGAAATATGTAATTATAGTTTCCTGAGACTTTTCATTTTTGAACCAAGCTGTTCTCAGTCAGACAAACAGATCGTTTTGAAAAACTGGGTTATTTGGACTCGTACTTTGTATTCCGATATATTCCCATATATGAGTAAGTTAAAGTGAAAAAATGTTAGTATGAGTTTTACAATATCTCCCAACAAAGAAGCAAATCATAGAATTTTGGATTTTTGTAATACTAAAGTTTTGACATCACAGATTTGACTTTTTTTACATAATAAATATATTCATTATGAGCACAGCTTACATGCTATAAGTATTAAATCTAAGATTATAATTTAGTATACACTACGATAATCAGACCAATTTGGAAATATGGAATTGAGTTCTGGGGCTCTACCAAGCCATCAAATTTCCCCCGCATCCAATCCTTATAATCCAAAATCCTACGTAAAATCCTTGATGCTCCTTTTTACACTACAAATAAACTCCTCCATAAAGACCTTAACATCCCATTCGTTGCAGATTTGGCCTAAAACAGATATGCGTCTTTTCATTCCAAACTCCTTACCCACCCTAACCAATTAGTTCTTAATCTTTTATTCTTAAGAATCCCTGATAACCCTCCGAGGCGTCTGGAAAGAAGATGGCCACGGGACCTTCTAATTTAAATTAATGCTTGAAGTACCACCAATGGTTGGTTCCTTCCCAAGATTTTCAAGTGTAAATAAAACATACAACATATTTACTTATTGTATTGATTACTTGAACAAATGTAAATCACATTAAATTAATTAAAAAAGATTAGAATCTTTCTAGTAACAACATGTTTCCGAAAATTGATGGCTTGTCAATTTAAAACATTTTGATGGGTTGACCTAACAATAGTTAGGTCTATTTAGAATTAATATTTTTTACTAGAAATTTTTTTATTGCATCAATCTAGTTACATCAGTTCTGAGTAATTTAAATAAATGAAAACATCTACAAATGAGTGCATTTGAAGCGACTGTAAAGGTAAGAAAATATTTTAATTTTTTTTTAACATTGCAATGATGTGGGGATCCAGAAACTAAAAATATTTTCACTATAACATAGTCAAACAACACATTAATTTTTAAAAAATGTCAATTTATATTTTCTTAATTTTTCATTTCATTGAATTTCCAGCTTGAAGGCCTTTTTTCCCTCCATAATTACATAATTAAATCATGTTAATAATTGAAATTTCTAAATTATAATAATTAACTTTTTAAAAAATCATTCTCTGAACTCTGTTCTACTTATTTCTTCATATAACTAAGAAATTATTTATGATAAATGTAATTCAATAGTGATGCATATTTATGGCAATAAAAATCATACCTTGCGATGCAAGAAAAGAACTCGCTTAAGCGTCTTCAATAATAAGTTTTGTAATATATATTACATTTCATATTGATTTTTCAGACCTATCTGAATCTAACTATAAAACCTAGTTTGAGTGGAGAATTCGAAAAAATATGTTATGAAACCACTCATACAGACAAAAATGTTATAAAAATGCAATTTTTAAAATTATATTATAGCAACAAATCGACAAATAATTTGACTGCCACAGTCCAATAATGTTGCTGATAAAAACATTCATTTATTATCAATGGTTTTGGGTCAGTGCTGATTAACTGGAATTATTATTACATAATTGATTGGACTTGTCAGTTTATCGGCCTTGGAAGATATATTCTCGAAACTGTTCACGTTGTTTAAGGCAAGGACCTGATTGCTCCGAATCTTAAGAGCATTGGTTACCAAATTAGATGCCACGGCGGTTGCACGGTGCTACGAGTAAATGTCAGAATTTTTCATATCTTAAAACTTATTGCCTAAAATTATGAGAAAAGGGGATTAAAATTAATCTTCATGATGAATGATACACTAAGGTGTATTATTTTAAACAATAAACAAAAAGGTCATAATTGTTGGTTTTAATATGAAAGATTGAAAAATCTATTTTTAATTGCTACTAATATTGTGGTTTACAAAGTTAATTACCACAATATGAATTTTTTTTTGTCTTGCACAGATTTTTCTTTTTTTCAATACAATAGTCCTACTTTTTCCTTTTTTTTTTTTTTTGCCCGGAGAAGGGTGCCGCGAAAAGTTTTTTAACCCGACAAGGATGCCGCTAAATATTTTTAGGCCAGCAAGGGTCCCACGTTGAAAAAAGTGTAAGAGCCGCTTTACAGTCACAATTTTGTCTGAAATTTTCCTTAATGGAACTGTTTATTGTGTTTGTTTGTTTATTACTATCATGGAATAAAAACTATATAGAACACATTATAGTATTGTAGAATATTTAAACTGATTTTTCGGTAAATTTTAATCATGGTGCTTGTCATATTGTTATTCGAGTCTCTCATTCATATATATATCCTATGATTTTAAATACATCAATTAAGCATTTAATCATAATCAATCTATTCGATGATGAAATATTTAATTATTTTATATGAACCAGGATCACGGTTTATGATGATTAGTAAACTGAATACTATTTAGACTTTTGTTTTATCTTAATCATTTCTCTAGCAATTTAATACAACACATAAAAAAAAGGCTTGTTGGCGTTTTAAGAAATATTCTGTCATAAGGAATAATAACTACAAGATATATTTAAAGAAAAACTTTTAATAATTAAACATTAGCTATTATTTAACATAATAATTATCGCAGAATATGAATAGAATTTAATAAATTATTGTTATAGATAATACAAGACATGAGTGCATGAAGGTGTTAAGTATAATAGAGATCTAGGATAATATTTTATATCCTTTCCACATAACATCTTGTCTAATTTATTTAAACCTTTGGTTTTATAGGTTGTGAAAATTAAAAAAAT
>NW_027107578.1:2219690-2225221 GCF_000696795.3 Halyomorpha halys | reverse complement strand
TATTTATATTTCATATTTCCCAGTTTGAAATAGGAATAAATACAAATTAAATTCAAATGTTTGTAGCATAATACTCTCTTCACCTCTTCACTCATTTTTTTAATTTTTACATTTTCAATTAAAAAAAGTAAGTTCAAACATTTTTTTTTTTTAAAAGTGGTTTTATGAATTTGTTACATAGTATGTGTTATCTCATAGCAATATTAAGATTAGAAGAATTATTATCATATCATGAGATCTGGTCCAAGACAAAATAACAAAATGACTGAAAAGCGTGGGTTGAAAAACGGCATCATTGAATTTTTTTATTTTTTTAAAAATAATTACATTTAAATGGTTTAATAAATTCCATTACGGCGATAAGATTAAATTTATTTTTATTTAAAGTTTATTTTATTAATTAAATGAAGTAGGAAGAATTAATCTAGAATTAATAAATTTTTATCCTTTGAATATTTTTATTAAATTTATTAATTAGAAATCTACTGAAAAGTATTTTCTGACTATTGGACGCGCTTTAAAATTTCAAACGAAACAAAAATAATTATGTTAAATAGATTCCAAATCGGCTAGTAAAAATTGTTTTCCTATAAAGGAAAATCTTGGTTACCTGAATATCACCCAACCTTCACAATGAAATTAAGTACCTATTGAGAAAACACTAAGTTTAGTATAACCAAAAAAAAAAAAATTTTGTGGCCACAATTAAAATCTTAAAGATCGTTTGTTCGCCTACATTAATAAAAGATTTGTCTTTAATTAGTTTAAAATATCAAATAAATTTTACCTCATCATACAATAATGTCACCATTTTTTAATTCTAATTTTTATACATATATTTTAAAATTTTTCATTTCTCTATTCTCCACTATTTAGTACAATTATTGACAATCTTTGAATTTCACAGCCGAGAACTCGAATTCATTTCCAAAGTATGATGGACCCGGTCTTAAATTTTCATATCAATGTCTATTTACTACGACGTCCAAATTATGGCTGAGTTTTTAACTGTGTTAAAATAGTAAAGCATTATTGGTGATGACAAAATAACAATACATTTCTATTGACCAGATTGAAGAAAAGATAATCAAATTCTATAGCGTTCTTATTGGTATCCTGAACACATTCATGTTCTGAGGAATAAATAATATTAAAAATATTTTAACTTATTTTTTGTTTAAAACGTGTCAAATTTGTTCATTTTTTTTTTAAATTCCGAATAATCGCCCCTAATGGAAAAACCTTTTGACTTTTTCAATCGAAATTTAGAAAGTCGGTAAAAATTCGTAAGGTATTAGATTTACTTTTACCAGGATGTTTTATCTATGTTATTCCTAAAATTATAAGTCACTTTTATTTTAATTTTCTAATTCAATTATTTTTTTTTTTTTATTATAATTCAGTATCTTAAGTGGATAGAAATAAGAAACTTTCCTCTTTCTAACGAATTCAAAAAGAAACAGAACTTCTAAACGAAACGAGATCAGAGCTTCAATACGACCTGTAATTTTGAAGCTTTAAAATTTCTAAATTTATCCTAACTAAAATATAACTTTTTGTTTTCGATGATATCTTTATTAATACAGGATTTTCGGTATGCTGCTCGTATACTAACATCTGACATCATTATTAGTTTTTTTTTTAGATCGATCAGGCTAGTAAAATTATAATTTGTTTCTAGATGTTATAGATATATTTGACCAAAAATCATTTATTGTTTACTCTGAAAAAAGAATATTTCCGTAGAAGAATCCTGCCAATATTATTTTCCAAACTAGAGATAGTAAATGAAGCAATTTCAGGAGGTTTTATGTCTGGATGAACTTGGACGAAATTGTTGAATATATGTTAATTTTTTCGTTGTAGAACCATCAGAAAAAAACTGATTGAAACCGGTGAAGACACACCATACACTCTCCTTGTTAGTTTGTCAATATAAACGCGAAATGTTTTAAGTGCTAATGTGTCTGTTAATTATCGGCTTATTATAGTAATAATATGATATACAACAGATATTTATGTTAAGTTGCTGACGTATCATGGAACATTGATTGTTGTCTAAACATTTTTGAATACAAATATTTCTTCAAAAATTTTGGAATCTTACGTATATTGGCCAGTATTATTATATTTCATACCTATGATGAATTTAAATATTTCATACCTTACATCCAAAAACATCTTCCCTGATTATGTTTTGCCTTCATTATGCTCTATATGTTTTTAAATAAAAGATTATCTTTTAAAACATTTTATAAAAGAATATAATTTATGGAAAAAAAGTAATAACTAATGCCATTATATCCATAAATATTATTATCAATGGGTGTAATAAAAGCTAAATACATGTTCCGAAATACATTTTCAAATAATCGTGAAGGATTCAGATTTTCCCTAAATCAATTTTATATTGGGATTTTTTATATTTTTTAAAATAAAAATTAATCTGTAGGAGTAATAATATATTTCGATATATTTAATTTAATTTTATAATCACTTTTTTTTGGATTTAATAGGGCGAGAGAAAATCAGACATTATCCTGGCTATTAGCATTAAATTATAATTAAGCGTCTCTTGAATAAAAATGGAGTATTATAAAAACAATTTTTTTTAATAAAAAATATAAATTTTATAATGGTTGGCAATATTTTTTTCATATTTTTTTTTTACATAAAATTCTAAGGTAAAATAATTTTTAAAAAACAATTTTTTTTTTATTTAGTCGGAATTTAGTAACAACGATCTTTTTATCTATTTTATTTTTTAAATGACAAAAATATAATTATAAAAATGAAATATCTATACTCAAATTAATCTTTAGGTAGCCGTATCAAATGCAAGTGGTACATTTAAAATAAAATAAAAAAAACTATCATTTAAATATTTTTCAGTTAAAAGGAATGTTAAAGCTGTCAATTTAATGGTTTAATGTAATTCAATAATTTAACTTAATTCTTAAAATTTTTTTAAATTAATTCATATATTTGTGTTTAAAAATTGTTTTACGTAGACTCATTTGAATATGTCATACAAAATATGTTTTAAAATAATTTTTTGATAAATAGAGAAATACATTTTAAGGTGGTGAAATGATTTGTCTTTTACACCCCTATAATCACCAATTACTAGTACTATTACCAATAATAATGATAATTAATTGTTTGGCAATGAAATGATCAATTGTCTGGTTATTAACTATAGTCGGTTTAACAATAATCTTGTTACCATTGCTATCAATATCCGTGACGTATCTAAGTAAAGAATAACGAAAATAAAATTCGAAAAAATAATTATCTATATAAAAATTATCCTTTAATTTTAACAGTGTCAAATTCAAGCTGCAGTGAATTTAAAATAAAATATATCATTTAATTAAATACTTTTAATTAAAAAAGAAAACTTTAGGTATTAAAATATTATAATTTAATTTTTAATAAGTGGCTAAATATATTCATATAGAAATTGAAATGATTGATCTTCAATCAGTCAGTTCATTTTACTTCTGTCGGTTTAACCAAAAATAAATAAAAATATTAATTTTTGGTACTGATAAAATGAATTTCAAAAAGATAATCATCCTTACTCAAATTATTCTTCAATTTGCAGTGAATTACAAATACAAAATATGATTAGAATTTAAATTGTTTTCTATTTAAAAATAAATTAAATTCAAGTTGATATAATCAAATATTTTAATTTAGTCTTTAATATTTGGCTTAATAACTTTATAAAAAATTTAAGAAAGTGTTTTTTGCAACATATTTTATGCGGTGAACTATTATTAAAATAAATTTTGGATTAAGAAAAACCGATTTGACAATTTAATATTTGTTTTTATGTTAATATAGAGCTATGGAATAATTTCTGATTATTTATTTTATTTTATATTATTTTTTTTACGAATTTTTACAACTGCAAGAATGTAAGTAATCTCGACATTGGATTATTTTATTTTATAAATAAAATTATTTTTAATATAGATATATATAATTATATACATGAAAAGACAGACCTGGTACGATGAAGAAGAGAGAAAAGAAGATGAGCGCGGAATCCATGACTAGACGAGTGCCATCGGTCCAGGTCGGAACACGGCCACGAACTGGGGGTTTGGGCACACTCCCCCACTCCTCGTTCCCCGTCTCCCGATCTACCGGAGTACTAGGGGGTGTGAGTTGCACCCAGCCATCGTTTTAGTGGGATTGCTACATAATAAATTACAATTAAATTAATTAGCTTTTATCTTAATCTTTCTTGTAATTTTGTTCAAAATATCATTCATAAAAATAAAATATATGCTGAGGTGCGCGGATCATAAAACATCCTATCTTACTCTGAGATGAAATTAATCTTTGTAATTTCCATAATAGGAATATCTCTGTTACCCAGAAAGGCAATACATTCCTCTCATTTTATAAAATTTTATATTAATATATTTTTAATTACTGGTAACAACTAATTATTATATATAAGCTATAAGTAACTTTAAATGATGTTTTATGTTAATTGGCATTTAAGATGTTAGATTGTTTCGATGAGTATAAGATCTGGCTGATATTTAAGAAACACGTAACAGCACATTTACATCAAGAATTTGAAGCCGTTTTAAGAAAATGTAATTAAAGATTTTTACATAATTTAGGTTTAAAGTATTACTTCCGAAATGATAAATTTAGGTAAAACAGGCTGTCAAATCACAGACGTTAACCTATACTAAATACGTAATTTCAACTTCAACAATGCACACACAGACCACTTTGCGAGTCTTGGTTATTTGGATTCAAGGAACCTTAGAACGAGTATTTCCACTGAAAAATCAGATTCGAAATTATTCACAAGGATTGGCAAATAAGTTCTTTCGGTTTTGTTTTTTTGGGTGAAAGAAAGCTAAGTATATTTACATAATATACGTATAAGTACATAATATTTATTTTAATTTACAATCTAATGTCCATTATTTTCGATTACCTTATCCCATCTCTTCAACAGCTGAATCCTGAATGAATGAATGAATCCCATGTCCATAGAATGTTTATTAGCGACAAAGTAATCAAGGTGCTCCCTGACCCACTGTTCGTTTTCAAACCGTTTTGCACTAAAGGACTATGAAATTTTCTAACTTCTTGGCAAACCAATTTTAAGGCATGCGCTCTGTTAAGTTATTATCCCCATAGACCCTATGCATATGCGCCTCTGCAGCTCGCTTTCCTATAATGCACCATATTTCTGTACATCTTCTCAGCTGGATCACAAACACGTCAATATTAATCTTAACATGTGTCAACAGGCATAACTGTATATATATTATAAATAGGATAAACAATTCTCTGTTGGGAGTAATTGCATCAGAAAAATGTGACGTATTATAAATAAAACATGAATACAAAAAACGAAAGGACTTATTTGCCAAGTCTATATTTCCTATATGGTTTAGTAAAAGGATCAATATTTTGACATAATATAGGTAGGTTTTGAAGTACCACCAATGGGTGGTTCCTTCCCAAGATTTTCAAGTGTAAATAAAACATAC
>NW_027107578.1:2212491-2219640 GCF_000696795.3 Halyomorpha halys | reverse complement strand
TATTGTATTATTTTGTACAGTTGTAAATTACAATAAATAAATAATTAAAAAAAAATATATATATAGGTAGGTATTTATACAATTAATTAGGTATATTTACTTATGAAAAACGTTACAATGAAAAATATAAATATGCAGTTTAACGTTAGTTATTTGAGTTTAAAGCCATACACCCAAAAATATGATTTTTTTTCGAAAATATTAAATGTAAAATTTAAATCTGGTCTTTGTTTTTTCGTAATAGTTGCAATCCACAGCATTGTCCATCGATGTATCATTGACCAATTTTATACAAATAATCGTTTACTTAATCATGTTCTTACCACTATACATTTTAATAACCTTATTTCAATAATTTATTTTTCCTTTACTAAAAGGAAAAAATGATAAATAATTTATTTTTCCTTTACTAAAAGGAAAAATGATAAATAATTTCTTTCTTTCTTCTTCTTCCTTTTTTCAAATTAACTTTTTTTTCCTCCCTTTTGAGGACAATTGTTTGTTTTGTGAGGTCAAAGAATGTCGTTATTTTTGTTATTAACTTTACTTTTCTCTCTTGTTAAGAATCACTATTTTTATCATATTTTTTTTTTAAAATTACAACGTTGTAAGTTAGGTGTGTCTTTTGTGTAACCTCCTCCCCATAATCAATTGTTAAAAAAAAAAAGTGACTGTTATATAAACCACGTAAAGTCCACCAGGCAGATCTGATATTAAATAAATGAATAAAATAATTTCTTTAAATAATTATTGGTTTTTAAAATATTTTCTGGTTTTAGGTGAATAAGATACTCTATCTATAATCCTATAATTCCGCCTGCTAGATCACACCACCCTTCCCCTAATATAAATGTATAGAAAATTGATTTATCCAATTAATCATACTACAGTTGCGAAACGAGGGAGTATGTAAAATGTTATTTACTAGAACATTGCTTGTGTAATAGCCGAGCAATTAGTAGGCAAAAAAGCGCAGAAAATGCCAAATATTGGTTGCGTACACAAACAATGATGATCAAGCGGAAAACATAGGTTGTTAGTTCAATACAAAGCGAATTAATTCTTGTCAGGTTCCTACTAGGTCGGAAATTATCTTACAGAGGTGTATTTTCGCTTTACTTAACGAAATAGTAACGATTCTCGAAAAGTGTGTATTAATTACTAACACCAGCAAATCTAAACTATCTTATTCTTAGTTTCCCATTTCATTGCATATTTAAGTGTTATGATCGAACCCAATATCATCCCATATTACCTGTAAGACTATTGAAATGCTTAAACAACAAATAACAGGAAATTTATTTTAACAAAAGCATAATTATTACGTAGCATAGTTGATCGCCCGGATTGTAGTAACCTACCAGTCATGCCTAGATATCTTAACTCAGTTTCATTTACAAACATGCATGGACCGATCTAACTGATTCTGGATAGATGGGTTCTTCTACAGATACTATGTATCTAGTTTTCGAGGTATTTATTCAATATCTTCTTTCTTTCCGGATTCGGTCAAACTTAGAAATGCTTACCTTGCCGTCAGTAGATTTCAGACAAAAGTATTCATGTTTTCAGCAAATAACATGTGCCGAAATAGATGGATCCATACAAAAATTTAAAAATAGACAAACCGATTCGTTTCCTTGTCTTGGAACTATCCCAGTGCTAAACTATCAGTACTGTCGTTGTTGGTTCATACAAAGCATTGCAGGTGCTTCATTGCAAGACTGATAATCCTGACGAATTTGGCACGTATCTTTTCTTATGGATTTTTTTTTATCATATTCATCAGTATATTCCTAATTATTATTTGTTTAATTACCTAATGAATATCGGTGGCCAGTATAAAAAAGGATTCCTCAGTGCGTGACGGCACAAGAACGTAAAACCTGAGCAATCTGCCGAGAGTTGAGTCATTTATACTTTTTCCAACGTAGAAAAAAATTCCCTTCTCTCTCTCTTTTTTTTTTCAAAAATTCAGCGGGACTATAAAGGGCTACAGGGCGAACAGAGTGGTTTAAGGGCTGGAAGTTGCCGGCCTGTGGCTTCCAAAGCTCCCTCAATTCCTGAGTAATTTTTCCGACGTGGTCAGGACTGACCACAACAATTTGACACCTCTGCCCTCAGAACAACTTTGTATCCCCTTTCTAAAAGTAACATAAATTCAACTTCATACAATCAGTTTTAAAATATTACTTAACAATAGAAGTAACAATGTATAATAATCCAAGCGATGATTGGGTAAATTAACTTAAGCTTATTTCCTGATTAGTAAGTTATGAAATTTTTATATTGTATCCTTAAATTATCCGATCAAACAAAGTTATTTTACATAGATCAGCCGAAAATTGAAATCACAATCGACCGTAATGATATGTTTAGGAGATCTGCTGAATAGGCATTTCATTGCCGATGTTCTACTATTTTTAATTACCAATTGTTATCAGTAAATTTCATTTTATGAAGTTTACTGGGTTACTGTTTAGGCTGTTAGAGTGGGTAGGGTTCGAACCAGGCTGTGGTATATAATTATTATCTGTTACCTGTAGCAGATGAGTCATTCCTGTGGGTTCGGAAGTCCACCGTGCCTCATGAAGTGGGCACCCTTAAATTTTAGTATATTTAATTTCCAGAGTCCGAATTGGGATAAATTTAATCAAATTGATTCATTGAAAACAGAAATATACTACGGTTATACAAGAAAATTAATTTCAATGACAATATTACTTATTTTTTAATATTTAGTGCTGAATATTTAATATTATGACTGAATATTTAATATTTAGTCCAATTCTGCTTTTTTTACATTCAAGCTTCGTACCTAAGCCTTCCACTCCTGCAGTGATTACAGGAAGAGCTGACTGGAACAAATTAAAATGTGTTTAATCGCAAATATTCGGACAATACCTTTCTAAAACTTTTATTCCGCATCCTGATATCCATAACCCAATTCATCTTAAATGTATTGAAGCAGAACTAAATATTTCATTCCAAATGACCCTTCCACCTAAAGCATTTCATCCATCAGAAATATCCAGTATCATTCAGAGATTACCGAACCGCAAAACTCCTGGATACGAGCTAATAACATCCCACATCCTAAAACCTCTTCCTAGAAAAGCCATCCTATTCTTCACCTACATGTATCGCACTGGTCTCCGTTTCATATAATTTTCTGACCCCTGGAAATTATCTATAGTTAAAATGATCCCCAAACCCCAAAACCACCAGAATACCTATCATCTTTATTACCGATAATGGCAAAATCCTAGAAAAACTCATTTTGAAAAGCCTATATCCCATCCTAGATTCCAATCATATAATGCCTGATCACCAGTTTTGATTCTGAACATCTCACTTCACTATCCAGCAATGTCATCGTGTAGTGGACGTTGTCTCGTCTTGTTTTGAGCGCGGAATACATGCGCGGGAGTCTTTTTCGATGTATAACAGGTTTCCTAGGAAAATTCCTACCTCCTACATACTTTCGCATCATCCGTTCCTTCCTCATCAATAGATTATTCCAACCACAATGGTTTATTCATCCCTCTATTCTCAGTCTGCTTGTGTACCTCCAGGTTCCTCGGTCCACACAATCTATACAGTTGATATCCCAACTAATCCTAACACTATCCTCATCACGTATACCGATGAAAATTGTGTGCTCGCTGTAAATAATAGCTAGAGAAAATAATTAATAGTTAGAGTGCTACCACTGGGTATTTGCTCTACATTCCTGTATCACTCCATTTTTATATTATATCAAATTTACTTAATGTTTTTCTATGTAAATGCAGTTGTAAATATAATATTGCAATAAATAAATATAAGACAAATATTTAGTACTAAAATTATAAATGAATCATAATTTATGAAATTCATTACAATAATTCTAATCGCGAATCATTGGTTTTATTTGTATATTTCAAAAACAAAATACTCAAATAGAGAAAGTACGTTAGATTAAAATCTTTGATACAGAAAATAACAATTGAATAATACCGTAGACTATTACGCAATCGTTTGTTATTCAATTTAATCATTCATTAAGTCAGTAATTAAGGTAAACTTGAAATTTGCTGCTTCTATAAAAACGACTTTGCTTAGAGTTTCATACGTAAAATCCAAAACAAAAATGTTTTAAAATATCTAATACAGGTCAAATTAAACCGGGATTATGAATATACAACTACAAACTTTAATGGAATATTTTTGCTAAATTATATTTTTACTTAATCAAAAAATTGTGCAATTTTCTATGTTTTTCTCTATTTACGAAATGAGAAAACTTTAGGCACGTTTCAACAAAATCAGTTAAGGCATTGAAATGCTACGACCTATATAAAATATATTTTTCGGTCACTGAATACAGGTTTGATGATTTGGTACAATGACAGAAAGGTACAAAAAATAAAGCAAAAAATGTATCTATCAGTCGAAAAGATAATAATTATTTAAATTTTAATTTTTTATTTCCAGGTTTTAGGATAGTGGTTCTGAAAATATTCTTTTCCTCTATCTTTATAAATAACCGAGAAATGGGGTTATGAAATTCTAGTTAGGCACCATTTTGGAACGTACTGGTTAATAAAATGAAGAATCTCAAGGAAAATCAGGAAATGAGCGATTGCTTTGATGTCAATGCAATGTGAAAATCGTTACAGTATTTTAATAGAAAAGCCGTGGTAAGAAAGAAGAAAAGATGTGTTACAGAATCGATTATAAAGCTTCATTATACTTTTTTAATTATTTAAGATAAAAAAGAAATAAAAGGATGAAATTAATTAATTATGACTTAGGTGTTTTTATTATAAAAAAAAATCAGGATTATTTAAATCTTAATTTTCCGAAAATATATTGAATTTGATGAATTCCAGTCCTTATTTACTGAAAGAATTTTTAAAACGCCCTTAAATCTTACTTAATCAAAAATAACTTTGGAATTTAACTTATTTCTCTCAGTAAAATATTAATTCCAAGAATCCATTATCAAGTTTTTATTACTCGAATATTTATCAAGTATAAACAGTAATTGAAAGCCCTAAAATGTAGTTTAAATTAGGAAAATTAATGTTCGTTCTATAAAGACTTTTCCTTTAATTTACTTTCGTAGCAGTAAAACAGTCTGGTTCGCTAAAAATATTACGTATTCTGCTTAAATGAAGTATAAATTATTAACAGTGTATTTATTTAAAACAGTGTGTTATTTCAATATGTAAGATATATGAATTAAAATATCAGATTTAATCTGCATTTATGGTCTTTCTAATTTATTTTTTAAATAATAAATTTTCGTTTCTATTTGTATGTTTTTAAGCGATAATATTTACATGTTATCATTACATCTCTTTACAAAACAACTATAATTCAAAATTGTATATTAATGCTGTACTTAGTTGGAAAAGTGAGAAGTAGAAAAGATACCGCCTAAGATTAATAATTACAGTAATACCCTATTTATATTATTTTTTTAGTTTAATTAACTATTTCTAATATTATATAATATATTTGTGGGGTTTTAAAATCAATATTTTGAATAGTTTTATACCGTTTTGGATCAGTGCTGTAGTGTTTATGTTTGTTTATTTATTATTCTCTTAAGCAATTAGTTTCTAAATAAAAATTAACAATTCATTTTGTAAAAAACTTCTTTGTTTTGATATATTCATTCACTTATCCATGTTAGAAAAATAAAAAAATTAAAATGGAAGAATTGGCTTAATACTGATAGGATAATAGCAAGATATGCTAGAAAATGTCAGTGCACAGAGCACTTTCATGGGCCACATTTTCATGGGCTTCCTAATTTGCTTCAACAAAAACAGCTTAAAATGTTGCTATTAATATAAGTAAATGTAAATAACTTTATTTTAATGGATGCTTAATTAAAAAAAGATAGTAAAACGTTCATCATTCCCTAAGGGTCCTTTGGCTTAATGTGGGACATTTTTCAAAATGGCTGCTGTCTATTTTCAGACTCATTGCCAATAACTTCTGAAGTATCTCCCGTGGCGGAATTATCATTTTAAACTACTCTGAAGAGCGCTTGTCGAGCTTCGATTTGAGCCCTAATAGAATCAATCGAAAAATTCTCGAGATACATTTTTTTCCAAATTCGTTATTTCTTTTATCCAAATAATAAACATTTTGTGATTTTATTTTAGCAATTATCGTGGAAACTGCTTTTCACATTGACGACTCAATGTTCAAATTAAGTTCGGTATTTTCTTTGGGAGTTTTACAAACACCAATATTCTTATATTTAAAATAATAATAATAATAATGAGAGAGAATTCAACATTTTGTGAATTTATTTTAGCGAATATCTTGGAAACTGCAACTCTTACTAAGATTTTATAGTGAAATAGTGCCATGATGTATCTAAAGAGTATAAATTGAGTCCTTGTAGACATCTATTCGTCAAATAGATACTGTGGTATCGACCTATTCTCAAGATCCGACTCATTTTTAATGTATGTTGCTGTTAACATCATGTATATTGATTAAAATGTAAATATTATGGTAATTAGGCAGTAAATATATTTAATTAAATTTTCATTTTGGTTAGAAGTGTGTTTTGTTTTAAAAGAAAAAGAATTATACTTGTGGTAATATTTATATGGTGAAATGCCGGGATTAATTGCCACAAATATACAACCAGTTGTGACCTAAGTTCAGTCGCCCAGTTGGCTTGGTATGGTTCAGTCGCTCAGTTGTCTTAGTATGGTTCAGTTGCCCAGTCGTCTTAGTATGGTTTAGTCGCCCAATCGGCTTGGTGTAGTACAGTCGCTCAGTTGCTTTCGTACACAGTCATCAGACCTTGCTGCGTGAATTATCGGAGCCCCGGTTCGATTTGTTGGTCCACCTACGCGAATTATGAAAACAACATCGTCTCCCACCTTTTGGAATGGACCTCAAGACCTCTGACCCATCGGAGTTGATCAATTTGTAATAATTGTAACAAGTAATTTTTTTTTGTTTTTTTTTTTCAATTTTAGTTTTGCTTATCGAAGGACCTTTTTATTTTATTTTTTTTTCTATATTTTATTTTGAAGGTTTTCTTTTTGATTTTAATTCATGTTTTTTTGTTTTGTTTTTTTATTAACTTAACAAATAAATGCTTATCATCCGAGCCAGCGTTTTTTTTTTTTT
>NW_027107578.1:2202943-2206466 GCF_000696795.3 Halyomorpha halys | reverse complement strand
CTTAACAAATAAATGTTTACCGTCCGAGCCAGCTTTTTTTTTTTTTTTATTTAAGCTCTCCTCCAAGGAGACAGAGTCAATTTGAGGTGGTTTAACATTTGCATAATGTCAAAATTTTGTATAAATAATTATAAGCTGCTTTGTAGGGTTCCAAAGTCTAACGTTAATAATATATCATCAAGTAGTAGTATTATAACTAATTATTACCCAATCTCTTTGGGAAAAATATTGGCAAAACTATATCTCAAAACAAATTAAACGTATACAGTACGAATTAAGGGTCAATTTCAAGCTCATTAAATGCACCATCAAGTAGATTATAATGATTATTAACCTGGGAATTGTAGTTTTCAGGAGTTCTGTTTGAGCTCAAATTTACGAAATCTACTCTACATTTAAAAACATTTTGTTATGAGCGCTGAATTAAAAATTATAGTGTTTTTTTTACATCCAGTAAAATGAACTTTTGAAGTAGATCAATATAAAATCTTAAAATTCAATGACATTTATTGTTCTAGTTGTTAAAATTGGATTATTATTTCAAGTGAAAGTTTGCATTAGTTGTTGAAAAAAAAAATGCATTATTCTTCATAAAACATTGATCATAAATGAGTTTATAAATTTAACTATACGCAATGCGCTACACTACGGTTAAATGGACTAAAACCAGGTGAACAACACTGCTCCCATAGTTATGTAAGAATACGTACTCTTTAAGATGATAATGTACATACTTTGCTTAGCAATAATGAACAAGAGTATAACTTCCTTCTTCATTTCTAATTGGGTGCAATAAAGCTGATCCATAATGGAGTCGAAAAGTAGAAAAAATAAACGATACATGATAATAATACATTTTATATATTTTTAAATTTACAAAAAAAAATAACTGAATACCATTTTTATAACCCTGAACCCGACAGGTTAGTTGGAGGAAGATTCTTTACATTTTTGTGTCGAACTAATTTTTTAGGTTGTATTTTTTGTTAATATAGATAGTATTTCTATACGAATAAGGTATATTAATAAATGCATTACACCCAACATATAGTTTGAAATAAAAGTAGAGTCTATAAAATTCCATGTAACGACCAGAATACTGAAATTCGTGCAGACTTTAAAGATGGTAATTTTATCTTTTAAGAGGCAAGTATTGAAAGGGGCTCTCATAGCCAGAAGTTTGAAACTAAATAATTCGGGGGTCAATATTTGCGGTGATTATGATGCGTACTTAGGCTGGAACTTTAGGTTTGCCTTTGGCTAACAATGAGTACTTAACCCTTGAGCAGGCCTCGAACCCACTCCAATAGTCCTCATACACTTACAGACATATTACCTTCGTAGGGTAAATAATCAGATGTAGGAACCTCTAGTATCTAGTATATTACTTATACTTTATTGAGTATTTTTCAACATTATACATGTGCTGTACATTTAGATCTGAGACATTCGTTCCTTTGGGACTGATACGTCTCAGTATTATTTATAAATTTGTAACATTAAAATGAACCATAATCCAATCCTCCAACCAGCAATCCTCAGCTAAAGTCGAATAAGATACACACAAGAAAAACAGAACATCTAAAAAAAGTTAAATCAAACAAAACATCACGAATTTATTGTACATATTGGATGCAACCAATGTATGAAGGTAACGATGGGGTCAAGAAAACTGCATATTCACGAAATTATCTGCATTTGAACAGTTTCAACTCAAGCTTAACGCTGAATTTCATTTACCAAAACTGTTTCCGTATTGCTATTATATAAAATTATGGAATATCAAATATTTACACACAGAATAAATCAAACAATGATAATTATATACAGATGTCTTTTCTTTTTTTTTAATCCCAATTCTTCGTCGGTCACAATCCATAAATTTTAACTCATAAACCTAATATTAAAAAATAAATGCAGTGATCTGTTTTGTTTGGCACCTCAAGAAATTTTTTTTAGTCTGTAGAAAAGTATTATAGTCTGCCACACACTTGGGCAATGAGTAATAGTAGTAATTGAACACACTCATACCAAGATACTAAATACTAAAATTTAGAATAAATAATCTCTATATGTATATAAACAGAAAAATAAATAAATATAATAAACATAATTAAAAAAAGTAAAATAAATTATTTACAATCTCGATCGGAGGATACCCAAGCTTACTCTATTCCGCACGTATGAGGAGTAGACCAGTGTCCAGGGTCTGAGATCTGAGCGCAGCTCTCTCATCGCGTCACTGGTAATGAGCCAGTGGAGGCTGACTAAGCGCGTTAAAGCCGTAATCATACTACATGGGCAGAGCATCTGTCTATTACCAGAACTCTAATTGTCGATTTTATTTCACAAAAGGTCTCTTGGTCTCTGCCGTTTCAACCTTTAAGATGAATTGTAAGGTCGGGTGGGACTGGATAAGGATTGAACCAAAGGATTAGAATGTTTAGAATGGTTTATATGCAATTATGAGAATTTCGTTGGAATGAGATCTATGACAAAAGTGAAATGAAGGTCGTGCTTAATTAAACTACCTAAATGTCCCACAAAAGGAGTTTATTTTTTTCCCTATAATTTGACTGAACTATCAGCTGTTTTTAGTTTAATAAAGTAAAACTTCTCTGAACTTCATTAACACTCACATTTATTTTATTTTTTCAATGTCTTATTTTGGATAGATTGTTTTTCTAACTTTAAAAATTTTAACACTAATTTTATTGTTTTATTATCGTCCCTAAGTGTTATTGATATATCAAGGTTTAACCCAAAATTATTGAGTTATGATCTGAAGTATGAGCATTACTGAAAAATAGGTCTAACTGTCATTTTGTTATTATTACAATTCTAACATTTCAGAGTTGTTCTTTTTTTTTTTTTTTTAACTCGAGGGAAGGGTCATGTATTTATATATCTCACATATTTCTTATAATGAATAGCCATATTAACTGAATAGCAATGTTATAAATGTTGACGTCCGCATTAATGTTAAGGTTTAATAATGACATAAATTTAAATAAAAATCAGAAAACTAGGAGAAAAAAATACAATAAAAAATAAGAATATTAATCATCAAATAAAACATAAAATACGACATTATACAATATACAAATAAATAAGAATGTTAAGTTATAATATAACAGTATAAATTTAAACAGAAAACTAACAGAAAAGAAAGAAATAAAAAAGGAGGAGTTTGTTTTGTGGTAAGTTAGAAATAAGTGAGTATCCTGTTACCTCTTCTTAGCTAAATCAGTACAACCTCCTCTATACGACATGGAGGCATCCCAGCGTTTGACTTCCTTTTTTGTAATTTTTAGCTCATTCGTGGGTCTTTTGTTTCACATAGATTTTCATTCATATTTAATTTCCTTTTCTAGAGGTTTACTTACGTCTGATGGAGTTAAAATTGCTTTACTCCATCCTGGGAGTTGTCGAGGTTAATATATAGTTTGAAACAAGTATTGTCGCAGGACAAGAATTATCTGATTATAGAAGAATATATTGCGCATAAATTTGAGGGAGGGAG